>NC_089722.1:29123957-29278957 GCF_035083965.1 Branchiostoma lanceolatum | reverse complement strand
TCTAAAGTTTGTTCGTAATATTTAGGCATTACCATAACAAGTTCTTAGATAATTTTTGCTGATTTCACTTGAAGCAGAGGTAGTGAAAACCTTTCAACTCAAATCAATTATCCAACGTTTTGCCTCCCAACAAAGTCACTCAAACGTGTTAATTGTATCTGACCTCGTGGCTTCTCGGTGATTCAAGTTTGCTTGAGTAACTGCTTTTGGCGTGACTGCAATTAGATGTTGCACTCAATGCCATGAGAACATGACTCAATAGTTATTTTGCTGACACGCGTTGTTGCCAATTAGGCATACAGGGCTGCTACATAATAGAAAATGTCGCATAAATGTCGAACCTGTCCTCTGACTAGCAACACGGCGAGGGTCAAATTAAGTTCAAAATTATGATAGACAATCTTCATAAAATCAAGCAAAATGGTGATTAAACATAACGAGAGAGAGAGAGCGGGTTATGCTCAGGGTAATCATTTTGTACTGACTCCGATAACTTTTCCCCAATTAAACAGAATTTATGTCGTGACCAGTGAGTTTAATAACGATGTCTCCCGAGTGGTGCACCAATTACCATTACTATTGATTAGTATAAAATTGACCAATTATATGTAATCTTGCGTTATGTAACCTTGCGCTCTCTAATCACTAATCATTAAAAGTTTCTGGCTGCTCCCAGTGAGCTTTAAAGGAAACTTTTCACTTTCAAGTTTCAGAACAAAACAAGTTACGAGTTTTGTTACATGTATTCAAATTTTAACGAACATTAATCGGATTAGTTACTGAAGCTAACAAGATTGTTTGAATTTCTGTCAGTTACCCCTGTTACGCCATCGAACGTGTGACGTGTTCTAAAGTTTGTTCGTAATATTTAGGCATTACCATAACAAGTTCTTAGATATAATTTCTTTGTTGATTTCACTTGAAGCAGAGGTAGTGAAAAACTTTCAACTCAAACCAATTAGCCAACGTTTTGCCTCCCAACAAAGTCACTCAAACGTGTTAATTGCATCTGACCTCGTGGCGTCTCGGTGATTCAAGTTTCGCGAGCGTCAGCAAGAGAGGGAGAGAGGTTTAATGCAGTTAGATTGTAATTGTTGAACTTGGTGGCAAATGTTCGCCCGTGCTGCGAACCATGAACACTCTGCGATGATGCATGAGGACAAGGTCTCTCAAAGGCTTCAATTAAGAACACCGAAAGACTCAATTAAGCAGTCACAGTGAAGTGTAAAAAGTATCATGTCAGAAAGTTTCGGGCATTGCTTGAGAGGACTTGAAAAACACATCTTTTATTCATGAACATCGGTTAATAAGGAGCTCTTCGGCCGATTTTCAGAAGCAAGCAGCCAAACAAGGCCCTTATAGAGAATTCAATCGACTGTATCCATTAGACAGCTTGAGTGGATACAAGAGCTGGTAAGATCGATTCTTTTTAGCTTGGCATTCTCCACAGTCATACAAGGCCAAGTCCAGTTGTTTTTACAGTTTAAGTACATTGTAGGGAACGCAGTATCATAAGCCGGTTGTATCCACCTCTACTGCCTTAGTAACTTTTAGTTGTTTATTTATTTATTTATTAATCTATTTATTGGTTCAGCATGTACATGCCAGGGTTGCCCAACTAGCCTGAGGCTATTACTAAGGGCGAACCCATGTGTGGTCATAGGACTGTGGATTTTGAACCACTAACACCGGGAAGGACCTCTACTCTATTCGATAAGTATGATGGATTCTCTCAACGTGCACGAGGTGTGGCTCTCCTCAAACACGGGACCTCCATTTAACGTCATATCCGAGGAACTTTTCGGACTTTTCGTTGTTTCTACTTTATCACCTACCGCTAACTGAAGGGTCGTCAGGTTAATGTCAGCTCGAGGATTGCGCTTCTCTCAGACCGATCTTTAGGGCCAAACCGACAAGTCCAGAATATACAAACGCCTCGTCCGACTTCAGCTCTGCAAAGCTGCACGTGTCAGCTGTCTTTACGCCTTGACGTTTCAATAACTTTTCAACAAGAGAAAGAAGAACAGACTAAATTGCAGTTATCAGCTTGTTCAGTCGAGCCGCCAGGGGGTGGGAGAATAAGTGGGATTCAATCAGGCCGATTCAATTTTCCGCTCACCAAGCAAGACCTTATCATCACGCATGGCTGTTTTGGCACCACTCTCAGGTCCCTGGTTGCCACGTCCTAATTGAAGGACAGTCGACGGGAAAATCAGAGCACAAACAAGATTTACAGCCAACAAAGACAAACTTGCGATGACTGAAGCATGTAAAAGACGAACATTCCATAACGCTGATTGCAATTTTACCGACTTGGCAATAAGATAAAGATGCTGCCGGTTACTTCCGCTGTAGCCGCGTGGTGCGGTTTATATTGTGTTAGAGGACTGGCATTGAGAAAAGCCCAGCTTGAAGAACATAGGCTTCAGTTGGGCCTTCCAATCAGAATGCTGGTGAAATAAAAAAAGTTTGCGTCCAGTTCTCTTCAGCTAAGTTAGAACAGGTCTGATTGTGAGCAAAGACCACAAATAACATATTTATGTTTCATGTCAACAGCTCACTAAAAATTTCATTTTATTTTGATTACAGGTAAAGCATATAGGAGGAGATTGGCTGCTTGGCACGACTGTTCCTAGCATATACAAAAACAGTACAATATAATCGCATGATAGTGCTATAAGAAAACACTCAACAATTGGTTTACTTCTCGGCCAGAAAGTAATGCTACGGTCCCGTTTCCAATCCGGGGCCCGGTCGGGCACCTTGTGGGAACGAGAAATATGATATAAAAGACAACAAGAATACAAAAAAAGTAAAAAAATTACTCCTAACCATATATTGTGTATTTTCTTGATATGCATTTTTTATGTTTCGTTTTCGTGATTGGAAATGGGGCCCGGATTGGAAATGGGACCGAAGCATTAGCAAAGTATCAGTACAGCAAGTCGTCCAGAAAGCCATCCTAGTACTTCCCCTCCTTCACCTTCTAACTTAGAATCGGTTTTTAGTGTTGAAACGATTTTTACTGCACCGAAGGGTTCTTAAGATGTCTGCTGAGTGCTGTTGTCCTCCTCGAGGCAAGGTTTTAGCAGACTTCCTGCACTCAGCTAGCTTTCAGCGTGTGCCTACAAGAAACGTGCTTTACAATGAAGGGCATTCCAGGCACATTGCAGCAGAGTCCAAACTTGGAAGCCCTCCAGCTTGTAGAACTTATGGTACGAAGTTTTCAGAGTCTGAGTTACTGTTGGTAGTCTGGAATGAATCAATCAAAGCTCTTTCGTAGCTCCCATTGTATGGTTGATCGAGCATCTAACTTACCATGTAAAAACAAATATTAAACGCTGGAATCAACTGAGTACGATTTTACGCTTGCAGTGGATTTACCAAAAATGATGTCCTAAAGCTACCATTCATCAACACTATCCCAGAATGTAGCTTCGACATCACGACATAAGATAACAAGTATGTCCTTAAATCAAACTTTCAAAGGAGGGATAGAACTAGCTTACAATGATCGATAGCCCAGATTACTTCTTGTATCCTTATTTTTCCTGTGGGTTTCTGGTGAACCAGATTGGTATCGTCCGGAGTACGATCAGTTGATAGTTTGAGGGCAACGCTTCCATCTTTGTCGGAGGGATATAATTATGAAGTACAGAGGTCAGTTTTGAGTTGGTGCTGTGGGGTGAATGGGCCAGGTGGACATCCCAAAGCCCGGAAGTTTGAATGATTGATAGTTCCCCATGGCTGATGGTCGCTTGGTGACCTGTCAATCAGAAGAAGTGCGTCACAGTTTTTATCACCGAAGCGATCGATCGGTGTCTTTTTATCTTAAAGCAAATACGAGTCCGTCGGACACAATTCTCCGTGAAGTAATTATGGTGTTTGAGCTGTGGCTATGGTTCTTGACATGGCAAATTTCAGACAAATCTATCAAAGGGATCTTGATTCATATGTGCGAAGACAAAAACAAGTTGTCAAAGTATGAAAATCTCATCTTAGCAAAGAAGGCAGCTTTTGTTCATGTTGCATCATCTCGCGCATACTAGCAGACGTCGAGAGACGGCATGCCAAGCTACATAGTCGCTACCAGACTAACTACGCCTGCTATAGGGAGAATTGAATATTTGCTAGGGTTTCGTTTTCAGGTTCCGCGGAAGAAATTTGATCTTCACCGTAGACTGACTCTACTGGCTAATCATTCCTTTTTCTACCGACGTCTACGATCCATACGACCGTACGTAGGAGGGCCTGGTGGAGGCTACAATCTACATGCGAATGTAGCAAAGGGATCGAGAATTATAGCTGCAAACGTACGGACAGGAGTGACTACAATACTCCTTCAGGAGGTGAACCTCCTTCCCGGAGTCACAATCATGTTAAATACGTACTGAATGCAGTCAAAAATTTTAGATGTGCAACGAACCAAACAACAGCAGCAGTATAGCTGAATCAGATCACGACGGGCCATGCAATCTTGAAAAAAAGGCCAACGTACACATGCACAACTTACGTCTTATACAGCCATTATCATCACCTTCGCCTAAAAGGTTATGTTTGCGGGTATGTGGGTCTGTGAATAGCATAGACTGAGATTGTTGCGGATGAATCTTAATGGTATTTAGTATGTTGGCAGATGATGGACCATGGACCCAGGAGGGGTTACTGCAACAGGGTTTGGGGGGGGGGGTGTATATCATGTTCTAGCCATGCTATGGTCATACTTTGTCAAAGGTTAGCTCTTAGGCTCGTGAAAAAGTGCTTGGCGAATTTTTATGAATGATCATATGCTAATTGTGCAAATAAGGGCGCCTTTTGCATAGAAATGTTGCAATGAAAACATGCTACAACAATATTCTTTGCTAAGATATGGCTTTCAATACTTAAGACTAAAAACTTATGTTATTTGGGTAGAGAAGATCATTAATGTTAGCTTATGAAATTTATACAAACGAAGACTTTGAGTTAGATACCTTTAGAATACGTCCGTAGTGAAGGTTATTCGAAGACTAACGGCGATTCCTGAGCATGAAATCGAGTTTAAGTGGACGCACAGGCGGATACGATGTTCCCAATAAGCCGTTCAAGATTCCCCATAAGTATCATGAAGACCTGAAACAATCTCGTATAGCGGCTTGGTAATTTCCAGGGAAAATTGCTTCATTCAGGTGGCAGGATTAGGTATTACGGACCACAATCAATGCTTTATACTGCCTGATTCTAACATCAGACATCTCTAGGAGAAGCTGACCACTGTCGTTCTATTTGGAGAAGAGGCTCATATTTTACGGGGTGCGTCGTGCATGTGAGATTCAGTGCTTCTCAGTATAAAGTATAGTGGATTCATTCCTCAAGCTAATCGACATCTTCCAAACCACAGTCATCCCTCAGTAAGACATCTGGAGCTGCATAGTTACCGTTTAGAAATTTTATTCAGTCTGTCAGGATCTGTTTCGCCGTGTAGGCTTCTTTAAGTGTACTGACTAAAGGTTCAGTGCTTCTCGTAACGTTCAATCAGGATTCAAAATAATGAAAGAATTTCGCTACAGAAACATGCAAACGTGTTTTTTATTGCTTGTTTATTGGAGTTTATGGATCCAGCTATATATCAAATGATTTGTAGTTACATACTTTAAGGTAAGCCGATGCTAGTGGGTATCTTTTGAATTGCTGGGGTATCTCCAAGAGTCACAAATGTAACTATTGTGGCGATCATTCTTCGCTTGTCTCGGAGTCTGATTACTGATTGTTGTGCATGTCGTGTTTCTTTATAACAAAGTGCTTTTTACACAGCCATGCGTCATCTTCCTCAGGGCAATACTGACTCTTTCCATTCAGCACTGCAGCTAGGTGTCACTGCTTACAGATGCGGTCCTAAACGTTTAGTATTTACATATACACAATGTACATAGATAGTTCATGAGGTGTTTATTATATCATGTGCATAATACACATATCATCATCATCGGCAATCGCTCGAAGGCTACTCGTGTCAGAACCAACACGCTCAACTTGCTTACCCTTCTCTAAAGCATAAAGGTCCCGTGGCGATAATAGGCTGGATTATATACATATACATGCAGAACTATTCACGGATGCCGTGTTTCTGTTTGGCGCAATGCAGCATACATAAAGAGTTCCCGTGCTGCCCCAAACTTTGTCACGCACGCAGTGTCGTGTAGCTGACTGCTTTTTGCTTTGAAGAATTCTTTAGGGACAATGGTAATGATCCTTAGCGGAAGAGGTGTAGATCTTATGCATGTAGTTCCTTTGAAATCCGTTTGATCTTCTATTTTGGTATGCAATGAAGTAATAGCCAGAAATACAATTTGTTTTGAAAATGACGGAAGTAGAGCCGACGCACATTTTTAGTTTTCAACAGGTTTAACGCCTATCATTATTCTCTCTCTCTCTCTCTTTTTCTCTCTCTTTTTCTCTCTTTTTCTCTCTCTCTCTCTCTCTCTCTCTCTCTCTCTCTCTCTCTCCCTCTCTCTCTCTCTCTCTCTCTCTCTCATTTTGTGTTCTAGGTTTAGTACTTATGTGTCTTAAAATGGCTTAAATTTCATTCCAGATCAAAGATTTGGCTGCTAACTTCAGGCACTGGCACACACAGTTAGTTTCGTTGACAATTATACTCTACATCTATGAGTGAGAAAATAACACTGATCGTTGAAATTTGAATACATCTTTTTTTATTGCAAGTTGTAAGCACAAATCCAAGTACAGTCCATACAGCAGGAAATCAAAATGAACATAATTTTCCGATGACTTCCATCGCATGTATACGAAATGTATGAAAATACAGATTAGATTTCAATATATGGAAGAAACCATCTTACAATTTTTCTTTACTGCAGCACGTTAGAACTGATGATGTATAAATCTAGTAGTTAAGTGCTCTTTGCGACGTTAAGCACGTCTCGTGACGTAGTTCAGAAGATTATTCCATCTCGCCAGAATTACTCTGTCCACCGTTATCAGTCCTAAGCTCCTGTTCGTAACGTACTAAAGGCGAAGGAAACGTAATGTACAACAATAATGCAGATACTCATCAGGTAGTTCTAGAGGTCGCTACCATTAGGTCTTGTGTAGCTTCAAAGGTCGGAGCTGAAATATGTAGTACACGCAATACTTACTTTACTGGTTTCATTTGTCAGACACGGACAGTGGAGATGCTTTCAAGAGATAACCCCAGACGTGTGGTGATTAAGGGCCTTTGACAGTAGCGCACGTAGATTGAGTTTCTAGCCGGATCAATGGCAATCAAGCAGCTTTTTGTACATCGCTGTAGCTGTGGGGTTTTATGTATGTGGATCACCTAGTTTACTGCCCGACGTTTTTGTGCTCGCAATCATTCCGCCGCAGTGGAATCGATCAATAAGATACACGGGAGCAACAGGTGGTAATTTGGTCTTGCGGTTAGGGTTGTTGACTTAGAATCTAAAGGTTCTGGGTTCGAATCCTTAGCAGGCCCCAACGTTGTGGCATTGGGAAAGGCACTTATGCTTGAGTGTAGCACCATTGTGTCTTAAAAATATCTTTGTATATTTCAATAATAAAAGGGCAATTCACGCCTATTTCCTCATTCGGCTCAGGTGAAAATGAGTACCTATGCTATGGTTAGAACGTCCCCTCGGATGGAACGTAAAATTGGAGGCCCCGTGAATCCGGACAGCCATACCTCTAGCACGTTAAATTAGTAGGCATCCTTCCCATTGTGGGTGAATCGAGCCTTATATTTCGGAATGACACAGTTTGTAATTTCTGTGCAAAACTGGCGCGTTACGCCAAAAGCGGTTTACCGCTTATGCAAAACAAACAAACAAAGAAACAAACTTTTTCAAGAACACTTTCCACCCACTATCTGCTGGGCAAAATTTCCCACTGCCGCCGTTTACCGCTTATACAAAACAAACAAACAAAGAATCAAACTTTTTCAAGAACAGTTTATATTACACCCACTATCTGCTGGGCAAAATTTCTCATTAGCACCAATATTAACCATATATGCTTAAAGATGTAATAACGCTGAATGAGTGCCTTTTACACTTTTTACCAACCATTTCAGACGTAACCGCGATCTTTCCAGACTAAACGTTTCCCCAGCTAGTTTCCTGATTATATTAATATTTCTGGGGTCTTAGTCAGCCAAGGCTACCCCGGTTCGTGTCATAGTGGTAAGCACTATCTCTAACAAGATACGTCCTCTTTTGCTCTTTTTGGCCATGTTTTCAGTCGCTTTGCATGCCTTTTCGTCATTCGTCTTCATCACTAGTTGACTACCACAGGGTCCCAAAACTAATCAAAGATTACACTCCACGTACCCTCACAAGAGGTTGGCGTAGTTCCCAGAAAATCACAACACGGTATTCTCCTCAGTTTTGCCGAGTACGCTAGCTCGTTTTCTGCCAAGAAAATAATGAGCCGGAACTTTAACACAAGATCACGGTCGAGCGATGGTTATTTGCACCACGTTTCCATCGATGTGATCAGGTTACACGGACGAACGCTTGGGGAGTTTTGACCAGTAAAGCCCCCACTCACTGGACCCGCGGCACGCTGGCGGCGTCGCTGCGTCCGTAACCGGATTTGTGTTACCCTTGACTTTATAATGGGAAAATCATTCAAAACGTACAAGTATGACCAAAAAGATAACAAAACACATAAAGCTTAAAAAGATTCGTTTTTTGTCGATGAAATTCGTTCAGTGCTTTTTCAATTCGATCGGCCGCAGGGACGCCGCCAGCGTGCCGCGGGTCCAGTGAGAGGGGGGCTTAAAGGAGTCCTAAACTCCAGAAGGCGGTGTTATTTTCCACTAGATTATGTATCAATCAATACATAATCAGCCCACTTTGTACATAATTCCGCTTGTGGTGAATTACACAAGGTGTGTATTTTAAAACAATATGATACTCACTAAACCCCTGCAGACCCTACCAGTGTATTCCCTATGCGTAAACATACATTTTTAAACGTGGATATTTTCGGCGTAAATGAGGGTGGTTAAGCACAATAAGAAGACCAATTGTTAATAACATATACAAGAGCACATAGCAAGAAGATCTTTCTTAACTACCCTGACATTCTTTTTGTAAACTAACTTTTGTAAGGCATTGTCAGGCACATTGTAAAAAACACATAGGCTGAGGGTCACCTGGGGAATTTGGTAGAATACTGAATACCTTTGGATGCGCACGGGATAGTGGGTACTTTATCGTATACTGTAAAAAATATTCATTTCTACTTCCTAAAATTACCATCCATTGGAAAATAACCCCCCCCTCTGGACTTTAGGACTCCTTTAAGTTCGATCCGTCTCATGCACCGCTATTGTTGCACCTCCGCCACCAGTCATACAATTTCAATATCATGCACGATTGCAAGGTATGCTTCAAAACAAAACGAAACACAGGAATTGTAAAGAGATTAGTTTTGTTTTGTTTTGTTTTGTTTCGTTTCGTTTCGTTTCGTTTCGTTTCGTTTTGTTTTGTTTTGTTTTGTTTTGTTTTGAATGCGTACCCGGTAAACCGACTCGTGGCGTAACACACTGGGTTCGTCCTGGAGAGTACAAGCTGCATATCCTTATCCTGATTTATTTGATCCACTCACACCGGGAAGGATCCCTACTCTTTTCGATAAGTGTTGTGGGTTCTTTTACGTGATCGAGGTGTGGCTCTTCTCAAACACCGGACCTACACCTTTACGTTCTATCCAAGCCATCCGGCTCCCCTGCCCTACCACCCCGAGAGACAACATTAGTTAGCTCCTGAGCTCAAACAAAGGGAACTAATTGACTTATAAGCCTACCACCTTGTCTTGACTTGATCATCTATTGAACTATCTTGAAATTATCCTCATCATCAATTCAGGATTTTGTTTTAAAGCCTGGTAAAACCAAATGTTTATTCAGTCACTGATGGAAGACAGCGGGTGCTGGCTGAAACGTCTGACCGTTTCCAAATTTTATCCAGCTACCTTACGATGTTTACACTGCAATGTCTGTTTTGTTTATTTAGAACACAAATATGTACGTCGCTATGTTTCCTAAGTCTTAGATAAACCTTTATTTGAATCGCTAAAAAAAGGTGTTTGATACGTCTGATATTTTCATATATTACTCAAGTATAGATTGAATGAAATTTTATTCTTTAATTTCCTGGATGACTAATATTCAAAAACGATGTTTACACTTGTGCGCTGTACCGTGATTAACAGTTCATGGAAATCCACTTTTGTTCACATCATACGTTCCAGTGAATCGTCGTCAATATGGAGCCTGTGAGCCGCATGTGGGTGGTCACCTTCTCACCTTTTATTAGAACTGCTCCCACGTGAAAACTTTGAACCTTCTTACGTCAACATGGCAATGCGTGGTAAATCCCGGTCACCAGGCATCGCCTGGTGTCGTTATCATGAATGGATGAGCAGCAACACGCCATAACTGACAACACTTATCACGCCTTAACTGACAACACTTATCGTCATAACGTGCTGTTGTATGTGCGTTGGGCTATTGCAGTTTATCGTTTAGGAACATTGAAATGACTCTGGGTGACATCCCCCCCCCCAGATTAAAATACATTGGACAATCACTGAGGCACAAATCTAAACTGTGTGGATTTGTGCAACTGTCACAGTTTGCCAATTTTGTTCAAGAATCACTTACGCATGTTGGGATAGTACCCATAGAATGACTACGTCATCCATCGTCACCCGCATACTAGGTGACGGCCCCCCTGACAGGCAAGGGTTGCTAGTGACGTACTTCCAGCGTCGGTATCACCTTTGGGGAGATGTGTTCTACACTGTGACTTATTCTACAATTCGTGTGTTATTTCCTCCAGGTAAACGTTTCGTAGATATGGCTACTAACACGTTACATATCATATGACCGTTCAGCCCCCAGTTCAGTGCACTTATGCTAGGGTGATTTCCATTCCGGGTCCCGGAACGAAAAAGAAGTATATATCAGGAACTATGCACAAACTATGATCAATACTATTTCTTACGTTTTGTATGTTTTGTTTGATCAAACTTTTCGTTCGTGCAAACCTCCCGACCGAATGCCGGTTTGGAAATTTGACCCTAAGATAGGCTGGGGCAGCCATTTTATTTCACACCACGTCGACCAACTTAGGAATTTACGCCCTTTGACTTGGAAAACCTTGAGTTGTTATCATCGCATATATACAATGTTCACGATACATATCAACCCCATGCTGCGATGTCGCGTTTGATTTCAGAGAAGGAAAGTTTGTAGCAGTTTTGACAGCCGTATACTTAAATTGCTTCTCCTACACACCTAAACATAATACCTTCTGACATGCAGGTATTGATAATAGTGATGATAGGTGTGACCTGTGAAATTTATTACTTCGGTGTCACACGTCAGCGTAGCAAGATTCAGATATTATTTGACAGATGAAAGAACTCTGGCAATCAAAGCTGTTGTTGCCTCGGCTTAAGTGTGTTCGTGGTGGTTAATTAGTAAACTTTGATCTGACGGATCCTTGAGCGATGTTTTTGGAGTACGTCGGAGAAATCTTAAGCTTTTAACGGTGCACACGCCCATTCTTCCGCGATAGGGGTCCGTACTAGTGCGCGGGAAAAAAGTGACGAAAGGGTTTCGAGGGCAGAGGTTTGAGATCAAATTTCTTATATAATCTGCTGCAAAATGACATTACATGCTAACATGTACATGGTTGAAAAGTGTAAGAACTGATGCGGTTTGGGTTTCATTCCATGTGAAAATGCCAAACTTTGCGCATCATTTTGAAGGGAAGGGAAAATATGCCCCCCCCCCAAAAAAAAAAAAATTTTTTTTTTTACTAAAATTGGAGGTTAAAGAAACTCGGTTGCTCTTATAGCTAGAGAGATATCATTTCCATTCACAGTTGTTTTGACTCAGAAGTATTTCATAGGAGAGACGGTTGCTAGATTTGAGGGTCTGCAACCTCGAATTGAAACCCAAAATAAACTGTGGGGTGCACCCTTATGCCCCCCCCCCCCTCACTTGACCCGCGGCACGCTGGCGGCATCGCTGCGTCCTAAACTGAATTTGCGTTACCCTGGACTTTATAATGGGAATGCCGCGGGTCCAGTGAGATGGGGGGGGGGGGCTTTAAGGTTCCTAGTTAACTTCCAGACCTCTTTGAGATGGTGTGTTGCATGCGCCAAGACGTGTTTGGAATGGAAAGCAAGTGCTCATGCTGAAACATGGCGGTGATGTTCAATAATGCCCGTCAAGCTGTGAAGTGCAGATAATGCGACCATAGCTGGCAGCAACGATGGCTGCAGAGATAGGATTCTCTACTGTCAAACAGTGGCAATATGGGGATTTTCCCTCAAAGTGCACGATAAGTCGGGGAGACTATGCCATGAACTAGTACATTTGGATACAGTAGAGTGGGAGGATGCGAGGAGGAAGATGGAGTAACTGGAAACTGGCAGGATGGGAAGGTTGACTTGGAGGTCAAACTTTGTTCTCGCAGGCTATTGTGATGTGAATGACTGGTAGGATGGGAAGGTTGACTTAGAGGTCAAAATTTGTTCTCGCAGGCTATCGTGAAGTAAATGACTGGCAGGATGGAAAGGTTGACTTGGAGGTCAAAATTTGTTCCCGCAAGCTATTGTGAAGTGAATGTTGCTGTTAATGAAGTAAAAAAAAAAGCATGTACAACGTACTCTGTGAAATTGACATGGTTGTATCAGACTGCATATATAATTAGTGTGTGCGAGATTTGCAAGGTCTGATTGTTACGTTCTTGTGGGTATGTAGCTACTTCAATACACTGTCAGTAGAGTGACAGAAAGAGAGTGAGAAGATGGTGTCACCGCAAAAGTGTCAAACTTGCGGTAGTGAAAAAAAAGTGTCAGACATGACAGGTCATGGGGTCAATAGAAGATACTACTTACTCACGTGGAGCTGAGGTATTGTTTTTGATCTGTCTATTTGTCTGCATTTTGACAGTCATATATTCCCCATATGCTAGACACGTTCACCGTAGAGTAACAGGAAGTGGTCAATGGGCACATATAATGTTAATCAAAACCTCATTTGCATAACTTATTAACTAAACATAAATATACGAGAAACTGTGAATATTTCTCGGAGGCGTGAGATCTTCGAACCCTCATTCATGTCTGCATTCTTGGAAACCTATCAGTAGCACATCCTAATACCGACTAAACACGTGGGAAAGGTAAAGATTACATTCCTCTCTATATAATGTATGTTATTATACTTCTTTAGCAACAGCGGAAATAACACTCTTTGTGCATGATTGTATTACCCACTATAGTAGATATTAAAGAACAACATCAAAGTCTGACAGACAATTATAGCCCGTAGAAACAAATCCTCTTTGCCATAGTAATAATCATAGAAATCCATGGGAAGTATAGTGGGTTTATTAAAGCCCTTCAGCAAATGATAGAGGGATTGACTTGCATGTAATAAAGATCTACAGAGAACTTAAGAAAAACATATAAAAACGTGGCAATCTTGCTGTTGTTAAGCATCGATTTTTTCATCAAAACCAGAAAAGGAAAAGATCGAGGAAGAAGTAGGTATATCGACTCTTGTTAGTCACTAGCTAGGGTGAGTGACCTTTAGTATCTGTGGCATGGCCGCTGAGCTCATCAACATGAATGGGACAAGTAGACTGAACAATCACCGTGTCAGAACACGGATTTGTAGATTAGATCTTAAGAGAGCATGTAAAAGAAGCCATGAAGAGACCAGTACATCAATCGTGTGGTTGTCTCAGTCGCGATTTCGGCTGAGTGACCATCAGCGGTCAGCTAGAGATTAGAGGTTGAGACCCGACCGTAAGGTGGACAAATCCCCATGAAATTGGCTATCAATCTGACGGAGCCACATAGGACGGACATCAAGACATATGGAGCGACTACCGGGTACTGGTTGCTGTTCGGGCGGTGTCTGTGCACACTCAAAGAGCAATCAGAGCTCGGTAAAGGTAGTCCCAAAGCCTTCTTGATGCCGTAGGGACAGTGGGTTGTTATCCACTGTGTCTAAGGCACTGTATTGGAAGGTGGAGCCCAACCCTCCCCTTCCGACGCCTGTCGCCTTTTACCTCCCCAACCGAAGTCAGGTACCTATTTTTACACCTGGGTGGAGTGAGGAAAGTTGTGTGCGGCTATCGGAGAGTGGGGGCGTGGTGGGTGGTGAGGGCCAGCGTGATAGTGGGGCCGGTAATGCTCGGGCGCGTGTGCGGTGGGTGATCGCGCTGAATACACAGGGTTTGCTTCCCAGGGTACTTTCCCAAGGGCACAACGGTATTGGTGGTGTGTCGGGGTGGGTTCTGGGCCACACAGTCTACCCGGCCCGATACACCACACGACGCATCCTGTAGTTATCAGAAAACTGCACATAATTGGAAAACAAACGTCCGTTTGGGTCTGCAGCGGAGGATAGGGCAACAAGGGTGGGGCGGGCAAAGAAACAACACCGGGAAAAACAGTCGTTGTTAAAGATTGTCTTTGAGGGTCGGGGACTATGGCTGCAGAACACTGGTCGAGGTGTTGATGTGAACAATCCAGGTCCGTGCAAAGAACCACTTTCTTTCTAATCATTATTCATTGAAATGAACCAAATACCCCTAAAAAGTAGCCTGGCATCCGGTTTATCGTGGTTTGGCCGAGCTCTCTTCGGGGCAGAAGGGGCTTTCCGCCGCCCGGGTAAACTTTGGTACCTGGTAGTAGTTTATAGGCGGTAGGAGTTAATTTGCCACCACGTTAAACTCAAGCAAAACTACTATCGGTTGCCAAAGTTTTCCCTGGCGGCGGAAAGCTTCTTCTGCGCCAAAGAGAGCCCGGCCAATCCACGGTAGACTGGATGCCAGGTTACCTAAAAGGCACGCAATTCATGGACACCGAGCCCGATTTGGGACTACTGTAAACTGTGATCAAGATAGAAACTCCACTACTAAGTCCGTTCACTTTATGTAGGTATATATCAAGATCATTATAATCGTTATATTTGGAATAACCTCTTCTTTAAGCTTCTGGCTGGGACAATATACATCCTACGAGGCGCCGCTGAGCTTAAACATGTCCTCAGGTGGATTAGATACTATTGATTTATCAATATGTATCTAAATCTACGTCAAGGAAATCATCGTTCTGTCAGCTATGATGAACGGCTCGTTCTTAAAGAAAAGGCTAAATCAAACGGCTGATTGGTCAGATGATGCAACTGTGCATCGCTGTGTGATTGGGGTGACCATGAAGGTTTCTTTAGTGAAAGCTTTTACGTAACTTTGTGAAAACTTTTGCCTGCAGCACTGATAAGTTTGTCCGGGCAAGTTATGATGTCAAAATTTTGATAGAGAAGAGAGGCTAGTGATTAGGTGTAGAAAATAGAGCACTTCTAACTAACGGGCATCATCAAATCCTAAAGACTGAACAAAGACTGACTTGATAAATGCCTGTTTAAAACATGGCTACGAAACCGGAGACATTTATGACGATTATATAATGGTTTGAACTGATGCCAAGCGCGCCTCTTGCATAACAAACTTTATCTTACAAGGAGTTGCCGGTAAATGATCTGTGCTTTGCGGTATACCGGTAAATCCCGGCTGGCTGGTTGATTTCCTAATGTGATTTCTCTTCTCCGTGACCTTTGTTTGGCCAATTGTTCTCCCACCTATGGAAGTAACAAGACCAATCGATAGAACACCTGAGAGAGAGGAAGATGAATGATTCGCCGCTGCGGTGTGATATTAGTGTGATATTAGATCAGGACGCTTGGAAAGAAGTCAATTACATCTTCATCCAGTCGCCCTATTTATTCCCAGCTTGACGCCCATTTGAAACATTCTTCACGGCCTACCGAAAGTCTGATAACTCGGTCTCCAGCCGTTAGCAGACAGCGCGTGGGTACACACAAGACGAACGGCGCTCCGCTCTCGAGGGCAGGTTCTTTATGTCGACCGTAGTCTCCCTGTCTGCGCTAAGAATGATTCTGTTAGCAGACTTTTAACGTCACGGTTGACTTACGGCACCTATCAGACGGGAAATCTCTCCTTCCGACATGTCAACAGATCCTAATGGCAAGACGAATCGTGGGTGGTTCGGGGCATGCACCATAGGTAGTTAATAACAGGTCCATGTCTCTGCCAACTGCCATCTTCTCATGTATGGCCACTGCGTGCTTCATCAAAAAACAATCCTGGCCTACCGGCCTGCGCTACGTCTTCCTCGCCTCGCTAACGCTGACCAGCAGTCACCAGCCAATCACATCGCCGCCTACGGTCAAGAGGCAACGTGATTGGTTGGTATCTTTCCCTTCAACAACAGGAGGGGTGTATCTGATTGGCTGACGTCTGGTCAATGCTAGCTCAGCGAGAAGGAAGGATCGCAGGCCGGCCAATACGCCAGGGCTACGACCTTATATACACAAGCGATGTGCATGGCACGAGAGGATGTCAAGTGCAGGCTACTTCAGCTGTCGCAAAGAAGCATATGGACATATTGTAAATGTATTTAAGCTCGCGTGCTTTTAATTTCGGGGTAGGAAGAAAATGGAGCGTTCGTGGTGGTTTTAAGTTCGTGGTTGAGACAATAGTAGACAGGGGGTAGGGGGGTGGGCAAAATTCACGGTGGTTTTACGTTCGCGGCGAAGAGTTTCGAAAAGCGCGAACATAAAACCACCGCGAAAATTTTTGCATTTTCTGTTTGAGCTTGGAACCTGTACCAAGGAGCTTTTATCTGAGTAAAACCTTGATTGTTCAGAATGTGAAAGAGCCTCCATCCTCCAGGAAGGGGAACATCCGGGTCCCAGACATTGCACCCTGGGATATTCACAAAGGCTGCTGGGTAAAATGATACGTTATATGGTGTTGAGCAAAGCAATTGATTGCAGCTCGTCTGGGACGATGTTTTTGGTGAACGCTTAACATTTGAACATTAATATTCCGACTGATGAAGAGGGATTTTTCATAAAAGATCGAAACAAGTAAACTTCGTGTCTCAGCCGTCTTCTTCTGACGCCCAATCGACTATACAAAATATTTGAAACGTTCTTATGAAATACGCTTCGTGGAACGTTGTATATACAATGTAATAGACCAACCGGTTTGAAAACTGGATGGATCCATCTTGGTGACTACTCAAGAATATTCAAGAATATCCCTTACGGAAAGGAGTCTCCACTATGAGGACTACGCTGGCCATTGATAGAATAATTGCCAATTAATGAGAATTTTCATTTGTAGGCATGTTAACCTTCCCATGGACTGACTCTCTTGCATTTGGTCAATTATTGGACTTTTCCCCAAAAATTCTACGATCCGTACCCCGTAGGAAGGCCTGGTGGAGGCTATACGGGAAGTGACACTAGGACGAACGAATGTTTCGGATAGTTTTGATCAGAAGACTGATGACGAAGCAGTATGGATCTCAGTATAAAGATCACGATTGATGAAAATCCAAGTCAAGGTAGATAGCATCCCCGTGGTTATCTAATGCTTTGGTTCCATTTCTAATCCGGGGCCCGGCCACGCTGTTTTCGAAAACGATAAATGCATATCAAGAAAATACGCAATGTATGGTTGGGAGTAATTTTCTCGAGTTTGGTGTTTTTTGTTGTCTTTTTTATCATATGTTTCGCTCCCACAAGCTGCGCGGCCGATGTAGAGCCAAATCCTTGAGCTGTCAAATACGTGAGAAGTCAGCTACTGCACCTGAGCACGACAATTGGGGGGGGGGGGGATTCCAGTTTACGTGTGAGGGGCACATGTGTGGAGTTAGGGCTGGAGTCTATGGGGGCAGGGCAAGATTTACAGGTAGGATTAGGGTAAAGATTAGGGCTAGCGTCATGATTAGGATTAGGAAGGGTTTTGAACTTTAGTTAGCGTCATGGTTCTTGTTAGGGTTAGACGTATGCTTGAAAATTACCACGTTCATCGAATGTTTTGCACTTTGAGTTCTCCTCTCATGTATACTGGAATCCCCCCCCCCAAAAGTGTCGTGCTCAGGTGCAGTAACTGACCTCTCTCGTATTTGGCAAGCTCACAAATTTGTCTTGACACCGGGCCTCGTCTCCTGATATTTCCAGGTGTACCCATTTCACAGGGAAGTTTGCGATCTTTGCCAACCCACGGCATTAAAATTTCTGCCCACGAAAAAGCTAATTCCAGCCCAACGAGCAAATAACAAGGCAGATATAGTTTTGGTGATCCTCTCTTTTGTACAAACCCACACTTCACCGGTTGGATTACCCTCCTCTTGTATTCCCGGTTGTTGCCCTTAGCTCATGGAGACAAACGAGAGGAGAAGCGATGATGAGTGAGCGCGCACCCCGGGTAATGTGGCCGCCTAGTAGAGCGGCACTTTGCCGGTCTTGTTATCTCACTTCACACGCGCTTTCTGACGTCAGGAAAATGGGGGAGCATCATCATTTATTTTACATCCGCAGCATAGACTGCGGCAAAATAGATAATAATTCTTTAGTCCTTTTCAAAGTACATGAACCCGAATAACTTTCCCTCGCAACAACTAACATGAAACCTTAAAGGTAAAGGTTAAACTACTCTCCAATCAAAAAAATTAGACTCACCGAAATTTCAAAGTGGATCACTCAGTCGTCTTCAGCTCTCTGAACAAATTGCTCTGGACACGTGACTTGCCACACGTGTGACGTCAGCAGTGGGTCAAAAAGTCGTTGAAAATCGATATCGCCCCCCGTCTCTTTTCAGAGAAGGTTGGTGCCCCCTGGTGTACAGATGGCCTCCTCTACTCCTCTCACAACCTAATTCGGTCACGTGACTTGCGCACGTGATGTCGGCAATGGGTCAAAGGTCATTGGAAGTCAATATCACCCCCGTTTCGGCTGATACAAAGTTGGCGCACCCTGATGTACAAATGGCCTCCTTTACTCCTCTAAAATGGCCTCCTTTACTCCTCTCAAGTAATTTAGCTCGGTATCCAGAAGACTGAGCTATGAGTGATTCAGTCAAAAATTCCGGTGTGATTATCTCCATGAAAAAAGGCTTTTTCATGGAGTACTGTTTTGCTTGCGTTTGGTGTTTGTGTGTATGTTTGTGTCACCGGTCGCTTAAAGTCACCATAACTGTAAAACCTGTACATGGATTGAAATGATTTTTGGTATGTGGGTGGGTGTTAGGTGGAGGAAGGTCAAGGTCGATTTTGGGCCTCCTAGCATGTGTGACTGGAACTGCAATGGCGTATTTGATAAAATCTTAAATGTAGAAGAACTGAAGAGTGGATGGACAGATCGTCATGTTCTTTGGTACACAGGTAGGTTAGACCAAGTTGTACACACTTAAGTGCAAACTATGCAGATGAGACCGAATTTGCATAAGTAAGGAGGTAAATCGTTTGCATGGGTGTCGTCGTATGCTTAAAGTCAGCATAACTGTAGAACGTGTAGATGGATTGTAGTGATATTTGGTATGTGGGTATGCGCTGGGAGGAGAATGGTCAAGGTCGATTTTGGGCCCCCTGGTTTGTGTCCCTGGAACTGCAATGGCCTATTTGTAAAAATGTTCTAAAGGGGTTTAACTGAAGAGAGGAACAACAGATTTTCATGTTATTTGGTACGTTGGTAGGTTGGATGGAGATGTACACACTGAAGTTCAAATCATGCGAAGTTATTGTGTTTGTGTGTGTGTGCGCGTGTGTGTAAGTTTGTGTCACCGTGTTTGTATGTATGTGTCACCGGAAGCTTAAAATCAGCATAACTGAAGAACGTGTGGATGGATTGAAATGATATTTGGTATGTGGGTAGGTGCTGGGAGGAGAAAGGTCAAGGTCGATTTTGGGCCCCCTGGTATGTGTCACTGGAACTGCAATGGCGTGTTTGTAAATATTTTCAAAGGAGAATAACTGAAGAAAGGAGCGACAGATTTTCATGTTATTTACTTGGCAGGTAGCTTAGAGAGGGATGTATACAATGAAGTGCAAATTATGCAAATTGGAATTAATTTGCCTAAGTAATGGGAAAATCTATATCTGCAGTGTTGGCCATTGTGGCACTTCTAACAGCTGTTGATAGCGAAAGTGGGTCACTGTGGAACCTGAGCCCCTGACAGCTGCAGGTGGCCGGGGGTCATACCATTGAGCGATATAGAATGGGGGGAACTGGTTTAATACAAAAAAAGTTTCATGGAGATTTTGGGTCCTAAGACTCTTGTTCCTCCTTTTTTTAGTAGTCGCAGACCATTTTAACCTTTTGCATCATGTAATTTACCAATTCACATGAATTTCATGCTAACATGATAACTGTACATATCTCTAATTGTCGCAATCAGGCTGTATCTATTCCGATTTCTTCTTCACGGAACACGTTCTGCTCTATTACAGAGAACATGGTTGGAGACGTCATGTGCAGAGTGAAGAATCTGGCCCAGGGACTATCGGTAGCGTCTTCTGTCTTCACCCTGACGGCGATAGCGGTGGATCGGTAAGGTCTCACTTCTTTATTAAAGGCAACCAAAGCAATCTTAGGGACAAAAAAATGAAAGCAGAAAAAAAATGCTGAAATCTTTATTGTAGTGATATTTACTAACACTGTCTAGCACATTTGTTTAATAACTTCATACTTTGAGCGTGCAAAACATGCCATACGATGATCCCCTTAGTTTCGTTAGCCTACAAAAACCTCGGCGATTTTCAGTGAGTTCTCACATTACAATGAAGTCATATTTTTTGCATCATGGACGTCGCTATACATTGTGATGGTGTTGTTTGAACTTATCATATACAGAAATGACTAAATAAATTGACTTTGAAAATCCGATTTTCGGGCCCTCATATGGCTTTGTTTGCTTGAAGCAAATTGAAGATGAATTTCCACTCACTTTGTCATGAAATGCTCTAGATATGATGTTTTACGAAATAAGTTATTCACATTTCTCACATCAATTGCAACAGATTTTAAGAGTCCCAATGCTGCAGGCAGATTGGAATATATCTTTAGATGAAACAACCCCCATAATGCAAAAATAGGCAAATATATAAAAAAACTGCTTTGTCATTAGAATAAAACAACGAATCTCATGGTTAGCCCCACTCGATCGATTGTAACACTATATCAAAGACTAGCCCTTATTGTATTAGTAATTAGGATGTTAAGTTTTATTTCGGCTGCTGGGCTATTTTTGGACCCGGTCGGGACCCCGAATTATTTTAACTTGGACTTAAAATCAACTCGGGACCCAGTAACAAATATACGCCGTGAGCTAATCGTGCGAGCACCGGGAGGTTTGTGGCTTCGGGGCCCGGCCGGGACTACAAGTCCGATTCAAGGCATTGGTGTATGCTGCGGGGTAGCCCTGTGTAGGAGGATAGAGGTCTAGACAAACTCCTTTTGATGAATTCTATGTTCTCTCTGTGACCATGAATATATATATATATTCTATATATGTCAGAATGAAACCAATTTTGCTTGCTCGCTTCTATTTCACACAGGCTTACTTCTCAAAACAGCTTCGATGGCACTATGCCAACTTTGCAATTTTGCACTTCATCTTCGTGACTAAAACCGCAATTGTCGATGCACTAAAATGAATCAACGTACGTCAGACTTAACAATAATATATCGACAAAGCCTTGCCCCTCTAAAAGTACCAAAGGATATCTGCGATGACCTGTCAACGTGAAAATCTGCCTTGATGCTTTTACATTGCCCTGGTCGATACGGTGGATTTATGGAAGGCCGGTGAGAAATATCCTGGATAGAGATGGGGCAGGGAGATAAAATATCATATAGATGAATAAGGTGACCTTTGAAGATGTAACGTGAGGTATTCTTCATCGGTGGTGGCGTTGTGGGGTACGTATGTGGGTGCTGCTACCGTTGGAAAGGCTCCTTATAAACCGAAGACCAGACCCTTGCGATCTAGCCCCGCCAATTGTAAGCTCCTCGCAATTCAGCCCCTGGCTGCAAAGAAAGAGTACCCATCTAATAAAGCTCAATAACACATGTAGCTCCTTGATAGATGATTATGTAGCCATTCGATAACGGTGAGTATGGCGTACGACGTTCCTGTATTATGCCCAATCTAACTGCGAGTTCGTAACACAACGGACGATAAAATTGTACCATCCTACATCAACTCGTCCTCCACTTTTACAGCCATACTCGTTTCCAACGCTTCCCCTCTCATTATCATCTAATATTGCACGTTTCGTCTTCCACAACGCCGCTTTTATGATTTCTGACGTATGACAAGTGTTATGCGCCGGCAAGGGGGCTGCTTGACAACTTTTGTGACGTAGACTGTCCTCTTGCGAACCTGTTAAACTCTGTTTCCTGTGATCAAGATGCAGGTAGCGACTCTGACACAGACAACTTTGCATCGCACCAGCGCACTAATGGCCTTCAAACTCATTAGAACGGCTGTTCGCCGTCGTTAGCTCGTTCATTCTTCTCAGGGTTAAATGAACAAATGATCGAACGTTAAACTAGTCAGAGGTCACATTCCGTAAGTTCATCTGAGGACGGGTACTTCGGTGAGCTGTAGGTTCGGAGAAACATTTATGACAGTCGTAATAGAAACCCAAGCACGTATCGTGGGAGGATGTATTGATATAGCTTTTGACGGCAGGAAGGATTCCATTCTTATGTCCAATCCATGTAAAATCGCACCGTGTATTAAGAGGCTAATGCAACTTTGACACCATAATGGGAAAAATGGAGATACATTTTGTTCTGTCCTTGTCAAAACGTGCTTTGGATATACACAGCCTATGTATACGTGGTCATAATGCTAAAAAGGACGTGACAGCGAATTAAACAACGTTGTAACAACAGATAAAATAAAACGCATCCTTGACTTACCTATATCATAGTCTTAAGCACATAAGATTTTGATATGATGTATCGTACATGCAGTTAGATATTACCATCTATCAGACCCATAATTGCACTGTTAATCAAATCCCGTAAACAACTAAACTCTTACTCATCAAAGACATGGGAATACGTAAAAACATGTACACATACGACAGGGAAGTTATGATCAACATCAACTAACGTGACAAGAGAACTCTAAGACGAGATCTGACTGTAATACCGGGTTGATGAAGGGACAGAGAGTTCGTCTCGAAAGCTCCCCAGAGCAAACTCCAGAGCAAACTCTCAAGAAGAGACAAGAGACTCTGTAGACTTAGATGGAATATAGCTCAATGTTCCTTTTCTTTTACTTCATGTTACCTAATGCATTTAGCCCATGTTGGGCATGAATATGCAATAAAGTTCATTGTCATTGTCATTCATTACCATTATATTGTGTGTAAGGTTTAAATATTTGTCAGAAGTTATATGATGTCTTACTGGAACTTTGCATCCATGTGATTGGAATTGAAAGGAAATTAAAGTATAATTGCTTAGAGAACACAACATGCATTTCTTGCCACCAGGCAAGCAAGTCAATAATTAAATGCTGAGCTTTTCACCCGAGTTGTGAATTTCCCAACCATGCGCTCTTCATTTTTCCTTTAGACGCCTCACACACTTCAGTCCAAGACTGGCTTCATGTGTGCGTGCCGCGGTCAGTAATCTCTCGCGAGGAAATGATTTGCACTCCTGTCTTTAATTGCTCGATGAAACGCAACGATGCTCACACATCAGTAACAAGTTTCTTTAAGTTCTTTGGAAAAGAAGTACCGTAAAATGTAGATTAGAAAACTAGTCGTCGTGAAACATGTCGTAAAAACATACATCTACTACCGCAAAACGAGCTGTGACCCAGGGTCCCCGGATGTTGTCATGCGTGAAATAAAAATTGTGTAACCCCTCAGCCTTTCCATCATGAGTAGCTAGGTGTGAAGAATGTGTAAAAAGTTTGAGGGTGAGCTGTCTTTCCCCAAGACACCTATATAAAACACCGGGAAGTTTTACGACCTTGTACATACTTCAGCGGAGTACTTGTATGATCACCAGCCTCGTCTGAAATTCCGAGTTATGTACGGACGAAGTTTATGGTGTGGAAACGTAGAGTACGGATGTTTTCAAAGAGAAGCCAGCTTTTAGCAGTGACCTATGTACAGTTAATGGTAATGAGAAACAGTCTCTCGCATGATCGTGGTCTCCTGAGGGAGTTCGAGTTGCCAACAAGAACGCGTGCCAAGCTTTTAGTGGTGGCCTGTGACCAAGAAAGGTGCGACTTTTGCTGATGGATCGACGATGTGAAATGACCGCTTTATTTCACATGAACCATACCATAGACTATAGACACATGCCACTGTACCTTAACACAAAAATTAGTTAACTTTTGAATTCAGTTCTTAAGATTTACATTCGATTTGGAACTTCGGAGGGCATTCAAGTCACAGTAAATGTAGAATATCGCAGCAAACGTAGGCCACGAAACATAAGCCAAGAAATCTAAGCTATACATTTCAACAGTGTTGTATACGACATAAAGTCTTCATCTACCTTGGTTGAACCCTGTGAAAAATATGGCTTGTCGAAAGGAAACTTTGCCCAAGCATCATATGGTTTAGATGAGAGGTTTTGAACCTCTATAACTTTCAATGGAGTGTTATCATATCTTCCAGGCGTCGTTAAGCCGGCGTCACAATTCATGCGAGCATCGGCCGATTTTGTAGATCGCCGGAAGCTCGCCGAATTTCAAATTCGCCCGAGCGTCCACCGTATTTTTCACTGAAAACCTGCCCCGTCACAAATTGAACAGAGCTCGGGCGACGTCCGTCGAACGCTTATAATCATAATTCCCACATAAGACGGTACCATCTCTTGGACACGGACGAAGTCAGAATCAAATGGCCTGGTAACAATCTCAAATTTGGACCAACTTTACTTTCTGAGTTGTGGCAAATCTGTAGGGCACAAGTGAAGTAGGTGGGCACACTGAAAATAACCACATAAAGAGGAATTTTGTTATAGACCAATCAAAATACAAGTGCAGGAGCCACAAAGTCAACAGATCAGTCGTTTAACCCCGATCCAAAAATTTTCACCAAATAGAAATCGACCGAAGCTCGGGCGAACGCCGTCCGAGGTTCGACCGACCGTTGACAAGCCTATCGACGCCCTGCCGACGCTTGGGCGTGCCTCGGCAGACAAACATAGATCTATAATGACTCAGTGGACTTTCAACTAGTCATTTTGTGGAGGAAAAACTCAGGAAGTGAAGTCAAACCTCAAAAGTCAAGCCCCAGTTCAAATATACAAATTGAAACATCCAAACCAATACCAAAATAGAAACAAGAAGCATTGTCTTCGGTGTCAACATTTTATTTATAATTGTTTTTTTAATGAAAATTTAACTTTGCATTGAATTGTCTTTCATTAGAAGAGTTTGGCAGCATTCTTCGACAAGTTGAAATTAGTATTAGTTAATATTACAGTATCATTTATCATCTTATGTTATAAACCAAACTGTCGTTTCCTTTTATCTATAAACAAGAAGGAGTTCGGCCGAGGCCCGTCCAAGCTACCATCAACACCTGCACAACGCTCGCCCGAAGCACGCCTTACTTTTCATGAGTCGGCCGGAACACTGACGACGGTCGTCCGATTATTGTTCAAGGCCCGTGCGAGGCTCGCACGAGGCCGAAGAGTTCGGGCGACCTCCGACCGACCAAAAATCGGGTCTAAAATCCTCGGATGCCCGCCCGAATATTGGCCGAGCGCGGGGCGTTGCTCGGGCGAGCTACGGGCAAACTGTTGACGAGCTGTGCGAGTTCAAAAATCGTCGCCGAGGCCTCGCTGAATTTAAGCGCAGCTTCCAGTGACACGCGAACGTCGGCCGAGCTCCGAAAATTCGCCCGAAGCCCGTAGAATCGACAGGACGTCGGTCGTACTTCGCCCGAAAATCGCCATTTGGAGCTCGCCGACAAGTCGGCCGAGCTAATTTCTTGATTTGTGACGGGGGCTTAAGCGCAGATAGTGTGCGGGTTGATATTCTGGATGTATAGAGTAGTCTCGTGCATCATCAGATTATGAAAGCATGCCTGTCGGTGATAACGTATAAGTACAATATATATACGGCCCTCTGAATGATCTGTTTAGTGCTCGGATTTACAAAAAGAAATCCCAGCCATGATTCAGGCTCGTTTCACAGCAGCTAATGGCAAGAATGTGTAATAGCCCAGTTGGACCTCTATTCATCACAAGATCTATGATCTTTCGGCAGGAGTATCTGTTTTAAATGGGCGTAGAGTGCCTGTGGCTAACCTTCTATAGGCCGTAAAAGGCTCTTACTGTCATGTCAAAGTACATTAGCACCAGCAGTATCATTCAGCTCATCGTTGTAACCATGAACGTAACAGTACTTCGGGCAAGTGAGAGCCTTTCTACGGAGAATTGCACAGTAAGTAATGTTCTTCGCGTTCGCGTGAAATGGAAAACGTTTTTGATACCAGTGAAAAACTTTTTTGTACTTCCGTTGAAAAGGAGTATCTGTTGTAAATTGACGTAGAGCGCCTGTAGCTAACCTTCTATAGGCCGTAAAAGGCTCTTACTGTCATGTCAAAGTACATTAGCACCAGCAGTATCATTCAGCACATCGTTGTTACCATGAACGTAACAGTACTTCGGGCAAATGAGAGCCTTTCTACGGAAAATTGCACAGTAAGTAATGTTCTTCGCGTTAATTCGCGTGAAATGGAAACATTTTTTGAAGAACATTTTTGTACTTCAGTTGAAAAACAATCCTAAGCCAACGCCCATCTGCCGTGATTTGGAAAAAGGGAAAGCATTCCACTATGGCGGAGACCTCGCTGCCACCGCGCTATGACCTAAATCTTCACAGAGCGCTCAATAAATTTCATGTACTTTTTTGTGTGTGTTTTGTTGCCAATTCAGTCATGCTTTTACCTTTAGCATAGCATTTTAATTATGAAGTCAAGTGTAAAACAGATACAATTGAATTCTGGTCGCAGCGAGGTCGCAACACGATCGCCATCTAGTGGAATGGGGGCCTTCCCAAGTTGGAATAATTACCACATTTTATGCACTCAAAAGTAAAACTTTCTAGGTACATTTGTATACTCCAACTCTTGCCTATGTTTCTTCTCTCCTATATTCCTCGTGACCCTGTGAGATGTAAAAGCATACGGACACGTCTGACGCATGACTCTGCATCGTAACGCCACATCAACATGGTGTCAGCGAATCCTAGCAATTTCCCATCTCTAACCTTTTGACCCCCCATCTGTCGTGTTTTAGTGGCCTTGATATTCCAGGAAAAAGGGTCCTTTGGGGGTCAGACATACCGTCTTAGACGCGCCGCGAGCGGAATATATGCGGGAGGAGATGTGACACATTGAACCGAAACAAAAAGCCCGAGTCAGACTGACCTTCCCGTGCACGACGACCTTCATCAAACTTGACCTTGTCTTTCAGCAGAGCATTATTAGTCTGCTCGCGTGTACATGTCCTATATTCTACCTAAATCACCAACTACGTGCATGCAAAACGATTTGTTCACCGTTGCATTATAATGCCTTTCCTATGAAGTATAGTATCATACGTTCGTTGGCCTACGATTATCTCTACTCCTGTGATGACAGTAAGAAAATAAAACAGTGCCACTGTCATAATCATGAATGATTACAAACAATAAGGTTAAGTCAAAGGACATATATATTCCTATCTGCCGTCTGATGTGTGTATACATATATATATATATATATATATATATATATATATATATATATATATATATATATATATATATATATTTAGTCGGGCCTAAAATAGCTTCACGCTCTGAGTCTCCCTGTCCATACAGATAATTGACAAGATACGAAGCGGAAGAGGATTCATGTTTGGCGGGAACACAACCGTTTAATCATGTAGTAAACAAAAACATGAACTTGAACTTCAACATAATGTATAAATGACGTATATATATGTGTGCGTGTGTGTGTGTGTGTGTGTATGTGTGTGTGTGTGTGTGTCTGTGCGTGTGCGTGTGTGTGCGTGTGTGTATATGCGTGTGTGTGTGTGTGTTTGCGTGTGTGTGCGTGCGTGTGTGTGTGTGAGTTTGTGTGCGCGTGAGTTTGTGTGTGTGTCTGTGTATGGTCATGCTAAGGTCTTGATTTTGCTGGATCGCTTTTGCCTGTAGATAGGTGGCTTAAGACTTTTGATACAAACGTACAGCAATTGATATACATTATGTATAATGTATTTGCCTCTGATGTTTAGAAACATGAAGGCAGAAGAATATACCTTCAACAACCAATTATTGGTGTTCTACAAACCATAAAATCTCCACAGACCCTCAGTGTACGCCACAGGAACACCATAATGCCCGGAACATGATAAATCACAACGTGCTCAAACCGTCGACGTACATGATTACATTTTCGTGATAACAAAGGCGACCCAACAGTTGTCTTACTATGCAACGGTAGGTTTTCTGGAACGCATCAATGCTTCCAATTTCCGAGGAAATTATGAAAGATGCGTGCAGCAGCCCGCTACCCGCAGGAGCTAATTGTGATAATGTAGTCAGCCCATGGACCGATAGAGTCTCATGATCTTTCATCAACGTAGTTACCATCAAGGTACGTTTGTGAAGGTTGGTTGGCGCACAGGGGAGAATATTAGGCCTAATAAATCAGCTTAGTACCTACTGATAACCGCGGTTCCATCAATCATCAACTTCGAGTTACACTTAACTTACATAGAAGCACTACTAATGAGGTGGAAAGGCATTACAGCAAGGGCGTTTTTGATGTAGCTAAAGGTGGCGTTTTTGTACTTGAATGTAGCGTTTTCGATGTAGCTAAAGATGGCGTTTATAAATGTAGCTAAAGATGGCGTTTTTGTAGTTGAAGGTGGCATTTTTTATGTAGCCAAAGATGGAATTTTTAATACAGCTAAAGCTGTCGTTTTTGGTGTGGCTAAGGATGGCCTTTTTGATGTAGCTAAAGATGGCATTTTTGATGCAGCTTTCGAGATTTCAGATTTTAAAATCTGTCGTTTTACTATGACAAGGAAGGCAATTGATAATGTATTAGTACCTAAGGAAGAGCCTACTGGGCGGGCAAGTCTTCCCGAACGGTTTTCTATATACTTACTTACTCGTTGCAATGTACCCTGTCTACTGCAAGGGGCCGTTCCAGCTTGGCGACGCCGACTCTACCCTAAAACCAAACGAATTCTATCAATTCTTGAATCGCCAAAAATTGACAATCTTAAATTTATATTTTGACATCTATATAAAAGGGCCGAGTTTTTGAAAGGCATCATCAAGTATATTGAAAGATCAAATTTGCACTTCCTACATTATTTTTTTTGCGACGCCTCAGGGGTGGGGGTATATATAAAATCGTTTTTGTCCCCCGTAGAGATCTGGTTGGAGATTAGGTATATTTATGGTATAACGATATAGCTCTTAGGATATTTCCAAACTTGCACTAGTACGTTTCCTATTTAATCGGTCTTGGGGTAGCCGCCGGTAGTGTGGTCTGTGTATATGGAATGTACCAATGCAGCAACTTAGAGCACAGAAAGTAACAGTTTATCATACGTCTGAATTTTTCTATTGCATTTCACAAAATGATTAAAAAACACATAATACGAAGAAGAGAACAATACAAAGTACAGGAAAAATAAAAATCCAAAATTCATGTAATAAGTAAAGGTGGAAACATAAATGAGCTACAACGTAAATATAAGTAATATCCATGATAATAGTAATAACAGTATCATTGGTTAATAAATATAACAAAATCAATATCAACCAAAGATGACAGAATATTGATATCAAACAGAACTAATGTTGACAAAATCAATCGCAAATGAATATGACAAGTGTCGACGTCATGTGTCTGAATTTGTTATCCCTACAGACACAGAGTGATCCTCCATCCCGAGAAGACCCGGATGTCTAACCGTCAGGCGATCATGGTGATCGTCGGCTCGTGGACAGCGGCGGCCATCATCATGATCCCCCAGCTGGTCGTCTGCTACGAGAAAGAAGTCAGGATCGCCGAAGTCTCCTTCCTCATCTGTGGCGAGTTCTGGCCGTCGAAGAGCTCACAGAAGGTTTACACTGCGGCTCTGTTTGTTCTTTGTTATCTCGGTCCTCTACTGATCATCAGTGTGCTGTATTACAAGATCGCCATGCGAGTCTGGTTCAAGCCCCGGCCGGGAGAGTCCAACGGCAGCAACAGAAGCACGTCCAGCCGACAGGCCTGCCTGAGCAGCGTGTCGGAGCGACGGGGGCGCGTGGTCAGGATGGTCATCACCATGGTACTGGTGTTCGCGCTGACCTGGCTGCCGCTCTACATCTGCTGGCTCGTGGAGGACTTCGGGAGCCTGTCCCAGATGCAGATCTACTCCTTACACCACTACGGCTATCCCATCGTGCACCTGGTGGCCTTCGCCAACAGCTGCATCGACCCGCTCGTCTACGGCATCTTCACGGCCAACTTCCGGCAGATCTTCAACCGGGGCGGCCGGGGTCTACGGGGCGGCGCCGGGAACATCCGCGCCACCCACCCGACTGGTCCGGACTTCGCCATCTCGCCACCTAGCGGAGGGGCCTCGTCCAACTTCCGGTGGAATCTCTTCGCCGGAAATGCCAGGCATGTCGGGAACACGCCGAATAAGCCCTCCACGGGCGGATGCTCGACGGCGCGCACCTCGCCCGACTTCAACGCGGCCACCAGTTTTAGCCTGTTCACCATGAACCCCAGCCCGCTCAGCGCTAAGAACAATGACATAGACCTAGACGTGTTTCTCCCCCGAGTCGAGACCGCCGATTCCGTCAGAAACCTCGTGTGAACAACCGAGAAAGACAAGGCGGCCACGTATGAATCGTGAAGCCACAGTGAACAAATGTACGGTCATTTCAAGAGACAGCTAGAGTTAAGGAGACCAAAAAAGAAAAGAGGCACAACAACCTCAAATCCACCGACTTCGTATGTCTAACCTGTGGTAATGATCCTGCTACGCTAGAATTGGTCTCCAAAGCCATACAAGACGCTGCCGACGCCGCTCATTCCAGAGTGCTGACATCATCTGTCAAAATGGAAGGATGCCTACTAGTCATTTCGAGGAAATGGCCCGCGAAGTTCAACTCTAAGTGGACATTCGAAGCGAAACAAGTTTCGTAACATTCATTTACAGTGTGGGTGACTGGATGTATATGTATTGCTGAGTTCTCGGTGACTTTTGAGAAGGTTTTTGGCAGTTATTTCACGTTAAGGCTTTCTCCTCCTTCGTTTCTTTCCAAATCGTTTAGAGTTTGGTGCATTGATGATCCAAATCCTCAAAAAACATTCATAAAGTTTTATTTACTTCTTCAAGATATGTTTGAAACTTTAGCACATAATTCGATTCCTCTTCATATTACTAAAATGGAAGGAAACAGACAACTACGATTGATCAATGTAACAATAGCCCATCGATAATCATTGAAGTACTTTAAAGTACCAGTACTGATATGACACATATCAAGAAGCTTTGGTTTTGAGCTAGTTTTGTTAATTATATTCCGTGTATTTTATTCTTGTGTTTTGTGTACGCCTTCATATGCATTTTAGTCGTAAACGTCTCAAGGTGCTTTGTGAATGTTTGTATTGAATTTGGAATATTGTTAAGTTACCAGGGCTAACCCTTTGTAATAGCCTTCGGCTGGTTTGGTAGCCCTGGATGAACTTATTATTTTACAGCCAAATAGATAAATCAAATCAAATCACAAGGTCGAGGGTTCAAATCTCGGCCAATCCGTTCTGTACATAAGCCAAACAGTGGCAAATTTAAAAAAAAATCAAATGTGTCTTGGTCCGATGTCAGTTGTATTAATATCAATTTGTATAAATTGTAGATTATGATTATACCACTGAAGTCGACAACATTCCAATATTCCCGAACCAAGAAACATGTGCCAAAATAACTCAATGCTGTACATAGTAGCAAAGCAATCTTAAAGAACACACATTTACTTTTCATGGGCACGTTGTTAAATGTTGCAGAACAAATTGTCTGACAACAGGATCATCACAATAGCCATTACTACAGCTGCTTTCACGTCGTAGCCTTAACAGTTTCCAGTAATTTTACCACAGCGTACAATCCTACAGGTACAGTATTTTACACTTGGATGATCTGAAACGTGTAATTTACCGTGTTTTCGTCCGATACGAGCGTAATGAGACAAGTTATCGCACACCATTAGCGTTGAAAGACTATTTTACCAGCTATCTTTGCTCGCCAGAGACTCGAAAACTGGTCGTTCAATATTATATGTGCCCATAAAAATTCATTATATCCTCTTTTTCCAGAGGCTTCGTGTTTCGGAATTGACGTACCATGCGTCATATTGACTAGCGCTATGTGCCTGAAATATTAGTAAGGTCTCCCCCCTCTCACTGGACTAGCGACACGTTGGCGACCTCGCTGCGACCGAGCAATTTGACACCACGCCAAACGATAAAAACAAATCTTTTAACGCTTTGTGTGATTTGTTGTCATTTAAGTCATACTTGTACGTTTTTCATTGTATTCCCATCGTAAAGTCAAGGCTAACTCAAATTCAATCTAGGACGCAGCGAGGTCGCCAACGTGTCGTGGGTCCAGTGAGAGGAGGGGTTTAAATGAATATGACCATTGCAGGCCAGTAAAACGTTTTCTTAAATGAAAGTCCACTTCTTTTTCAACGCTGGTCGTGTGCGAAATACCGTAAGTGTCGTTTTATGACTTGTACATAATGTAGGTTAAAAGAGGTTCTCTAAGCTTGGATCACTATAATTGTACTTTTTAGGTGTTGTGTAAGTTTATATGATCCTTTTATAGAAGCTAGAATGGATAAGTAAGTAAAAAGTGTTATTTTCAGAAATATACTACTATATATATCTCCTATGTAAAACGCTATATGGTCAATTTAAGATGTTGTTTATTGTATACAAGATGATATTTACTGTATACTATTGATGTTGTTTTTATTGTGATAATATAACGTTGTTGCTCTTTTCTTTGTTTCTACTAAATAGCTGTCTGTGTTGAACAAAAACTTTATCTTGCATGTTGTATGATATTCTGAATACCTTGACCGTAGCAGAGCACTTGTTTGCTGTGTAAGATAATGCATCATTTGACGTCCTCTCCTTTCGTACATCTATATATGTTTAGTTTTAGTTTTACAATATTAAGGAGATTAATACTCATATATTTTGTCTCCTAGTATGGAATATTTTCATTAGTATGGGTGCGGTTACATTCGTCGTATGTCGTCATACTATTTTGATGATGGTCGCATGATTTTCAGGCAGACTGTGACAGAGCCATCAGCCGGTAAAGATCTAAGACGGCCTTTTCGTAGCCTGGAGTCCAGCCTCGTTAGCTTTGGCTCACTCCCAACGTCGTTAGCCGCCAACTACGCTGGCGACGTTGGGAGCGCGCCAAAGCTTACAAGGCTGGCCTCCAGGCTAGCCTTTTCGGTAACCAACCCCCTGAAAGCAGATCTCCCTATCGCTCGATTCGTTACCGATTCGTAGACACACTTCTGGCGACGTTACTGGCAGTTGCTCATGAATAATTAATGAGCTATCCTTATTTGGCACAATTTGGCGGTTAATTTGTTCTCAACCCAAAGTAACGATGTGAGACGTAACCTGATTTGTTGATAGCTTCCCATCGTCCTTTGCGGTTTTACATAAGATGAGCTTGAGCAAACCCTCTGATTGGCTGAAAGCTGTTTTGGTGGTGACGTCGCCAGAAGCGTGTCAACCGGGGGTGAATAGCAGGGCCATTACGCGAGCGAGATAAAGAATCGTGCGATAGGGGCTCTGCTTTCAGGAGGGTGTTCGGTAACAAGACGGCAGAATTGTGTACGACATATGCAAGACTATCCCAAGAATACCTCAGTTTGTGATCGTACGACGATCGTACGACTATTCTGACCGCACCATGTTTGTAAGAAAAGCTTTAAACGGTGTAGATGTTTGACGCTATTGCCCAGGGGTGGGGTGAGGTTGACATTCAGATCAATCGATGTACGAGGGCGAGTAAAAAAGAATCGCCTTTTTTATCATAGTAGGTTCATTTGTGTATGAAATTATTTGAAATTTGGCACAGATGTACGGGAATATGTGTTTCTTATTGACCCACCCTCGTATCGTCACAACCGCCAGATATTCAAATTGGTATTAAAAAAACTGCTTTGGGTAAAGGAAAATCAACGTGACTAAATTTTCAATTTTGTCTGGCAATCGCGTAATGCAAACACTATGTAATATGCGTAATCAACATTGTGTCCCTACACTAATTAACACTGGCCGAAATGCCCTTGTTTGATTATATTCAGTGTGGAGATTTTAAGACCCAAAATAAGTATAGAAAGTTTGCAAGACAAGAATGGACAATCACGTAATGCAAACACTATGTAATATGCGTAATCAACACCGTGTCCCTACATCAATCAAAACTGGCTGAAACAAAATCCGATTGTTTGATTATATTCAGTGAGGAGATTTTAAGACACCAAAAAAGTATAGAAAGTTTGCAAGAAAAAAGAAAGGTATGTCGCAAAGAAACATAGGATCCTAGAAAGTCGTCAGAGGTGGACGTGTCATCTCATCCTCACCCTGTGGGTAATGAAGAAGAGGCTTTGTCCTTGCTAACCGTACCACATATTTGTGTATATGATTTGGTTACTGTGTAGAGTCTTGTAATAAAAGTCCATGAACTAAATAAATCTCACTATCTCTTTTTTTGCCTCCAGAGTACAATATTAGTAAGTACAATGAGAGATTTACTGCAATAATGGTTCTGTTACTGACTCAGCAGACAGAAAGAAGTAATGCATAAAAGGAATGAAAGAATGAATGAATTAATTAATTAATGAAGAAATGAAAAGGTGTAAGACATATGTATAATCTGTATCTTTGTTGTATTTTGTCGACCATGACCTCTTCCATCATGACCTCAATGAAAAGCGCCCTGCAGGCCTATTTGAGCTTCTCATGAATAAACAAAGTTCAAGCGAGCAAAAAGAAAACTTATCAGGAAACATGACTAACACATCCAAATGTGGCCGTATTGTTAGCTTGAAAGTTCATTCTGAAACAAGTTAATTTCCAACACAAAAATTGGACTTACCCAAATTTTCGACTGTAACGCTACAACACCAGTCTTTGTCAAGGAATGATCAATCCACCGCTGTGATGACGTCACGTTATGCAGATAAGACATGTGACTCGGTGAGCAGTGGATCATAAGTTGTACAGTCGAAAATTTGGGTAAGTCCAATTTTTGTGTTGGAAATTAACTTGTTTCAGAATGAACTTTCAAGCTAACAATACGGCCACATTTGGATGAGTTAGTCATGTTTCCTGATAATTTTCTTTTTGCTTGCTTGTTTCAGAGTTGCCGTTTTGTGTAGATGACGCACGTGGTGGTCCATGAATATACATGGCTTTTAATCAATATATCTGTAATTCACTAATCTTACTAATTCGCGGGGGAAAACAATTGTCTTTGATGAAATAACACCTCTGATGGAGAATAAAGACGAAGAACAATTATCCCTGATGAAAAAACTCCGCCTATGACGGAGAGTAAAGATGAAACACGCTCATCTCTTATAAAATGATTGACAAAAAAACAATGAGTGGGAAACAAAGAATGTTCATCCGTTTCACCTGAAAAGATCAGGAAGATGAAGATCAAGGCAAGTTTGTCATTACTGTTGACTTTTCAATGTAGCAAAACCGCCCCCTGGCGGTCATCGTTGCAATAGCACAGGAGGTGCTGTGCATGCTCAATTCCATCAGTACATCTCCAGTTTGTTTTGTCAGCCTTTATAGTTTGACCCCGGCGAACAAAAAAAATCCAATGAACCTGTCTGATTATTGATTCTTGATTGATGTTATAAAACGTTTACTTGGGGAAAATGACATTGTTGGTAGTCTTTAAAGGAAAGCAGCGATTAAAATGTTCGTTCTTCAATCTATGTAACCATCAATATGCAATATGTTCACACATTTGTAGTTACCTCTGGTATTTAGATTAGACATGACCTTCATGTGTGTGTGTGGGGGGGGGGGTATTAGGAGTTTCGCCACAGCGAGTCTTTTGTGCTGTGCATTGATTGTGATTATTGATAGCGGATCTACTTTCCCGGCGGCGGAACATCCTGGCGCGTGACTCCACTCAGAGCACCGCCCCTCACACCCCTGCCCACGTGGTGGGGAAACCATGTAAACAATGCGCAACTAAACCCCCTAACTCACTGAACCCGCAAGCCACGTTGACGGCGTTACTGTATCCTAAATTGGATGACTAAAAAGACAAACATGATTGGCAACGTAAAAAGACGTTACCATTGCGACGGTGGTCTCTGTTAATTTTTCCGTTTTTTGCCCACATGCAAACAAGGACCTCACTTGCATAAATTGTATCAGTTGATCACCTTCTTTACCCAAAACACAGTCTTGTCAGTATAAAAGCCTTGTCTTCACAAAAAAGGATATTGTACATATGTACCATTTCCTCATAGATTATGTAAATGAGGCCATCATGTGCAATATCTATGTCTAATAGTGGCCAAAATGAAATCCCCATCGTTTACCACTATTCATCTATAGTATTTTCTCATTGATTCTGCAAATTATGTATTAATTTCTTTCTGAGTTACATGTTTCATGTGTTTGAGAGTCCTATAATGGAATGTACAGCGAATAGAATTTAAGTAGACATTGACAGAAGCTTTCATGCTTTATAACTATGCTTCAAAATTTGAGTTGTGGACCTTATTTCTGGTTTAGGCCGCCAAGTTATTGATCACCCCTCGTAGCTATACCGCTTCTAATGAAATAGGACATATAGAAATATTTATTGACAAGGTCTTCTACAACTAAACATGCAAACAACAATCAATGGGATACAAAATGATTAACCTACGTACAAGTATATGAATATTTCAACATGTCGAGTTTAATCTATCACTTACACTACTACTTCTAAACATTCTTTGATATATTTACTTATCATGTAAGTCATTTGACAAATTGAAGATGACGACTATATAAAGCTTCGTATTTACAAATATTTTCAACTTCTCATCGACACCTCATCTCGGTCCCTGGCCATGCCAGCATATTGAGGAGTTTTATTCTGTACCAGATTTTCCTTAATGATTTTTCTGTTGGGTTGTGTTGGGTTGTCGCACTTTACGTCATTTCAGACTACATGCAATTTTGTTTACAATAAACTAGTGTTATTTGTCTTGGTCTGGAGAAGTCCACAGATTCCATACTAATAATAGAAATATCTTTGCTTTTATTTGTTTATTCCAATCACTGAATACCAATCCTCTTGTCACATTTTTATTGTTATTTATTTCAACATTTTGTCCGCATCTTAAACATACCAACTTACACAGTTCAAACGTTAAAGCATGAAAACTTCGTAACGGCAAAAGTATTGCTTCGTTGCATGGCAAATTTGTGGCCCTTTCCCCTCGAATCCCCCCCCCCCCCCCCCCCATTCTGGCCATCAGTTAGAGTAGCAGTTGGTAAATCCGTGAGCTATCGATTATAAATGCCGCTCTTTCCGGATATCTTTCTGAAGCTCTATTTGTTTGCCGAACTTATCACTATTGTCATCACAGCCCAACAGCACGATATGTTCGTTATGCCACCACAAGTCTTGTAGCGAAGCTTTGCGATTTTTATTCCCCTGAGTCTATAAACTCATTTGTGGGGTCGTGTGACGTAACGGTAGGATTTTCGGCCCAAAACCAGGCGGTCGCGGGTTCGAATCCCTGGCCGCCACAAATGTTGTGCCCTTGGGAAAGGCACTTTACATGACTTTCCTCACCCCTCCCATGTGTAAAAACGGGTATATTATGTGTGGGTCACGACACCAGCAATAGCTGCCTGTGTCCAACGTGTATTGTACTGGTGCAATTCCAATGAAATAAAAAACTCAGCTACATATTGTCACCACTCCGCACATTGTTACAATAACGACTGTTCGGAATTGATCTATTAGTCCGCCATTGAAGTGGGATTTCCTCGGTCGGCTATACACGTCAAGAAACATGCTAACCCGACTTAGACAGCAAAATCAATACATTCTTACCGTAATTTGGTCATCCGATTTACACCGTTGAAAGCTACTCTTTGGGTTAACCATGACGAAAACAAGCCAACGTTTAAAATTGTTGCTACAGTAACGATTAACACAACTGCTACGCGTTCATATTTTCAGGAATTGTCTATTCACTCAGTAAAACTTTTAGAGGGAATCGTTCTATAAAGACGCCCTTTTTGTGGTTCCCGTTTTATTACAATAGCACCTGAACAGCTTTGATCAAAGCTAAGGATTGCGTAGTTGGTACATATTATGGATTTTTGAAGCGACTCCCGGAAGTTGTCGGTGCAGGGCGTCCCCCCTATCCGGGTACACATATCCTGATGAGCACACGTAGTAGAGGTGCCACGCTGCCACAGACCACCAACATAACACAGCTCAGGCACAAGCTACCACTACACAGCAGACACACAGGCCACAAGACTTCTTAACGACTATGGTAAGATACATCATTTTCTTTTTACCGTTTACCTGAACATACACCTATAATCTAAGTTGATCATTTTTGTATGGGAAAAATTCAGTTGGCAAATATTAAATATTAAATAAGTTATAACGCCGTTATTGCTTTATTCTCCAAGCGCAATCACGTTGAAAGATCATGTTTTTGTGTGGATAGAGTACCATGCATGAATCCTCAAATAAGCGTCTACTTACATTGATAAGTATAGCGATCATTTCGTCATGAGGAATATTTTAGCTACATGGTTTGACGTTAACTAATAATGCCATTCCTTCATACAAAATGATATAAATCAAAATATTATAAAGCAAATGAATGTCCTTAACAGACTGGAATGAAAGCAATTTTTTCGCATTACGAAGATACATTTTGCTTGTATTTGCAATTCATATCTATTATTTCCTTTGCTGACAGATTGCGATTGACCAACATGGTTGTGACCGCTGCTCTTTGGCCAAAGACGGAGGATATCCAGAGGACAACGGACCACACGTTATGAACTGTTGGCTTCCGAAAGGTAACTAGTACTGTTTCTTTTTAAACCTTCTTCCTTCTATACCCTCGTCGATCAAACTCTCATTATTTCTTGACTTTTATACTGATACGTACACATTTATATGAAGACCAGGCTATGATAGAAATACGACTATGTACCATACTGAATATCGGCTAAATTAACTTCATGATCAAAGGAAAAGGAACTGGAATTATTCATCTAAGTTTTCCACAGACAATAGAGTCCATACAGATTTATCAAGCTCCACCATCCTGTCAGGATACAATACTGTAAATGCATTTAATTTCGAGTGTTTTTTTTATTTCTGGCTAAGGCGAGAGAGTGTTTGCGGTGATTTTAAGTTTGTGGCAGCGCTAAAGTAACATACTGCTACAACATTAGACAAAAATGTTCGCGGCGTTATTATGTTCGCGTCAAAACGGTCGCCGCGAAAACCGCGAACATTTCTGCATTTACAGTATTGTTTTTGGTTCTCTTACAATTGATTTTGGGCCTCATATATGTGCAGTCGGACCGATCAATGTGTATTTTCTGTGCCAGAATAACATGCCCATGCATGCTCACCCCGGGTTGAAACATTGTTTTATAAACAATGCTAACATAGGAAAACAATTTCAAAGACCACTATCAAGAACTGATAAACATATTTTATTCTTGTCCAAAACCACCCTTATGTCAAATGTGACCAACCGCATCGTCGCAGGTCGTGGTACGATCTTAATACCGTAGAATGTTCATTCCAACTGTCACACAACCACCAGCCGACAAAGATCTAAGACTGCCTTTTCTGTAACAAGACAGCTGAATTTTGCAGGTCATCTGTTTGTCTATCCCAAGAATTACAGGTTTGCGTGTCGCAAAACCTGTACTGCTTTTGTTCAGTTTGCGATTGCACGACAATCGGACGACATATGTGATCGTGCCCTTAACAGACGAATTCACGAACAACAGCCAACAGTATGCCCTAATGTCTAGTGTTGTGGCATCGTGTTGGTGAAACGACTGACTGACGGGACTATCTATACCTTTTATATCATAATGTGTAATTATGATTTTAACATTGTTTCCACAGATCCCTTCACGTGGAGTCCCTGGCATGTGAAGTGGTGGGTTTACGTTATGTCCAGGGTGTACTCTCTATCCGTGGTGCTGCCGATGTTTGAGATGAACGGGCGCGGCCTATGTCTACTCTCCCTGCCCGGCTTCATGTACCGCGAACAGACCGGCAAGGGATATCTGCTCTACTACGATCTCAGGTAATTAGAGCTGTGCCAGATTTGAATGTTTCCGTCACACTCATTGTTTGGGAGCCTATGTCGCTTTAAAATCTATCATTTAATCTTACGAAAATACAGTTACATGAGTGTCATGTCATGAAGTTCAGTTTTTTTTGGACGAACGGGTTGAAATATTACCAGTCCCAACAAGCAAAAGTGTGTCTGAAATACCATGTGTCTTAAATACCAACTGTGTGTCTAAAATACCTATGATGTGTCTTAGATACCAACTGTGTCTGAAACACTGCATGTCTTAGATACCGTGTGTCTGAAATACTGACTATGTGTTTGAAATACTTCGTGTCTTAAACACCATGTGTCTTAGATACCAACTGTGTGTCTTAAATGTTTATACTGAAATACGTGTACTGACTTTGTGTCCGAAATACCAACTGTGTGGCTGGTACTACGCACAAGGTGTCTGAGAGTATCAACTACATGTATGAAAGAGTGACTTCTGTGACAATATCATTCTTCCGCGCTCACAATACTTTTCCCTTCCCCTTCCTTTTCTTTCAGGTATCGTTTGTGGAAGAAGTTTCACAAGGAAGAGGAGTGCTGAGCTTTCATGACAACGAACAGACAAAATGCAATTATCATATTTCACATAGCCAAACGACAGTTTACTTAGTGGAAAGAGGATCGTTTCAAGCAGAACTATAACTACTTCTTGAGACTATAAGATGTGGAGTTGGCAATAAGGAGGTTCACTATTCCAAGTAGGCATGCGCAGCGGAATGCATTGTCAGAAGTGAAGGCCTCTAATTTGTAAACAGATCTTGTCTCGACATTTGTGTCGATTTATAGATTAACAATATACAAACGTGCTTTGTTTATGTCCCAGGGTCCTTCATCTTTGACATATTACCCACAATGCATTTCGCCGCACATACGCACTTGGAACCGTGAACCTCATATACCGATTTACTTGTTTTCAAAGCATGTGAAAGACCAACAATAATACGACGTAATTTGGCTCCACCTAGTGATTCTTCCATAGATCCAGAACTGCATACTACATATCAAATTGCAAATGCCAGTACGTATTAAGTGAGGTGTAACGATGCGACACGATTCAATGCAAATGCTGATTATCTTCTTATTAAAGTGCAATGATGGACTGCTGCTAAAGTAAGAATGTGATCTCAAACGACAACTAAAACAAAAACTGCAGCACAAATTCAGAAACGTTACAGTAGGTTGGTTCGTGATATGAACATATTTATTTTCTGCCCGTAATTTATTGAGAGAAATTATATGTGTGTTGGTGAAACGCTGCTAATAAAGCCATACTATACCTCCGACAATCGTTGATCGTTTTGTTTTGCGTTCCTCACGAAAATGCTCGATTGTGACAGTTGGGAAAAGAAGGGGGAGGGGGGCAACGAGGTCACCGCAAGGTCAACACTTCCAAAAGCCTTTGATCCTTTGGTTCTCTCTGTATCCTTCTTCAATCGATCCATATCCGCATCTTTTTCTGTCCAAACATCCCACTCTAGGGGGGTGAAACGTCGATTGAATCAGCTCGCCACTACAGATGATTATTCAAGCGGTGAGAATACAGCACCTCCCTTACCGAGTGGACCGCTCCAATCCCACTTGTTGTAACCCATATGTGTATAATACAGTTATCGGGTTTGTACCACGGATTATGATAACAACACCCTGCGCAGAGCAGCAGTCACCAAGGCCACGTTATTGGCGACCTCTCTACACCCGATCCGGCCATCGCTGATTTAAGACAAAGACCCGCGTCCTTGGAGTACGCAAAACGAAGAAACGGCGTTCGGCTCTTCAAGACCGGCGAGTGGGCCATTGAAAATCGATAGCTCGCGGATATAACCGCTCGATGGCTCTTCTACTGAAGGACTTGAAGAGGTTTAAAGATCGCTATTGGATTGAATGGCCGGTATGACGTCATCAGTAGACGTCATTTCCGGTGTAGCATGCGTCAGGATTTGGGCGGTTATCCTTTATCTTCTAGTAGTAGATGACTAAAGGAAAAGTGACGTCTGAAAAGTTTTGTCATCACCTAATAGTAGATCATTGGAGGGTTATGTTTTCGAGGCCTTTTGTAGGTTGCTTTGTGAGAGAGCATAATTACAACGCTATAAATGAATTGTTTTTGGTTTGTGGGTGGATCTTAACTCAAAATAGGAGGTGCAGTTTTCATTTAAACGAAAGAAGGAGTTGCTGCATCGATGCCTTTACTGTCCACAAACTCTCGAAGAAGAAAAACACTTCCCATAGACCGCGCCCATTCAAATCACGACCACCATTTTGAATTGTGCTCCTTCGAGAGCTTGCACGAAAACGATGGCCTCTATCAGGCCTTCCTATACTGAGGTACAGATCGTAGAATTCGGCAATAATTGGCCAGGAGTGTCAGTCCAAGTGAGCGCTAACATGGCTGAAATGATCTCAACTCCAAAGCTACTGCCCAGGTTCAGAACATGAGAAGACAAATTTTATTGTTGAAGAGATTCATCAGTCACGTGTGATACAAGTTACGAGAATATTCATCAATCAGTGACTTGAAAAGGTATACCGAGATACGCACTTCCAAATTTTCGATGTCTACTGTACATCTTGATGACGGATCCGGAGTATCCTTGTCTCGCGAGAACACGAGACTTAGGACGAGACTTCCAAACCGACATATCACAGACTGACTGTGCCTGCAAATGAACACATATGGTGGCCGAATTCTCCTGACAATTATTCTTCCTATAGCCGCCCTCCCTATAGTCAGTTTGGTAGAGACTACGAAAACGAGGCCGGAAGTGGTACATGTTGCCCTCTGGCGACCTACACAGTCCTACAGTGGTGCAGTTAGTTTTGAATCCGCCAGGAGGCTTTGTGTTGTCCCATACCGCAACTCAACACTATCGCTAGGGGCGCTGTTGTCCTGGTATATGTACTAGTATATCTCCCAGGGACCGGGCTCTGAAAGAGAGGCCGCCCTGCTGTCTCAGCGGCACTTCTCCTCTCGGAACCGTTAGGACGGGACCAACTGTAACAGTGGACTCTGCAACTGGCGGACTGGGAGATTTCGTTACTGGAAAGAAAGAAAGGGAAGGAAAGAGACGTTCAACATGCTGTGGAAGAGGGTACTGACAACTGCTATTTTGCTGCAAGCATCCTCTGCTAACTTTAGAGGTGGGTGAAAAAATTTCCTTTCTTTATCGCTGTTTTTCGGCAAAACTTGTATTAGCGCTGGCCCCGGGACTACACGTATCAACAACATTTAGCATGATTATTTCATTTGTGAATCACATAGCGGCAAAGATATTTCCCTCCGCGTCTTCGGTATTTCTGATGGTTTTAAGATGAAGTCAAGAGACGTTACGACGTGGGCGCGGTGAAGATAAGACTGGTGGGGAGAAAGTGCCGTGAGCAGCGGACGGTCTTGGCGGGCGTTGTCGGACAAGTGTAGGCGGGTTTACCCGAGTGATTGCCGCAATCAGCCGGCCACACGCATTTCTCTGAATCACTTAAGACGAACTTCGCTTCTAATCTGCCCCAGGAAATGTACAAGAAAAGACGAACTACAAATTTCACGATTTGCTTTCACGACATCATCTCTATTAGCTTGAAAGTCCCCAGAGCTAAGTAAGCTATTCGTCCCACCCATACAATCTCCATAACTAATAGGAAGAAACCCCTGTGGTCCTAAGATAAACGACTTTCGTCCCCCGTGGTATTCCCCCCTGTAATTACGTTATCATATTTATTTTACATCAATGTGCAGTCTAAATGGACTGCAAACTGATTGAAATACGTGTTCGTTTTATCTTGTCAGGAAACGAAAAAGCCTTGAAGGAGAAGAAAATCATTGTGTCGTTTAGTCACTCGCTTGTCTGATCGCCGGTAGTCTTAGACTTGACGTATATGTGTATTTGTACCATTGCTCTCCACAGAATAGATATCAGTATGCATCCAGGCGGTTACATAAAACTTTTAACTTTAACTGTATGTTAAAAGTCCAAGAAAAACGAGCAGAATGGGATTCATTGCCTTTAAATTTGGTAAATCTATTTGCATTGCAACTCCTTCTTTTCCTCAAGGTCGTCATAAGTGAAGGTGGTTTTGTGTTTAGGGTTGTTGACTTGGAATCTATAGGTTCTGGGTTCGAATCCATAACAGGTCCCACTTTTTGCCCTTGGGAAAGGCACTTAACACCTACTTCCTCACTCTACTCAGCTGAAAACGAGTGTCTTGCTTTAATTAAGGACGCCCTCGATGATGTAGTGATGAGACGTTAACTTGGTGGCCCCGTGTTTGAGGAGAGCCGCACCTTGAGCACATTTAAGAACCCACCACACTTATTTAGGAGTCTATCATGGTGTGAGCGGATTATACACATGGTCTTGGTCTTTGGGATGACATCTTGAGAAGGTGATAGTTACCTGCCATGTCAATCTTCCCACAGAATGTGGTAAATCTTAATAAACGAATTAGTAGATGAAAATCAGTTCAATTGCCACCGTACATTTTCGCAGCCCAAATATCATGGCTTCTACACGTCGCAGTGTTTTTTTCCAACATCTAAAAGAATTGTACCGGGGACCAACGCGCAACCTAATGTATCACGTATGTTTCCCCATTCCACTAGGACGGCGCTCTCGCGGCGCGCGCTCTGCTATCTAAAACGTGAAGCCCCTGTCACACCTGTGAGTATATACAAATCCGCATGGGTTGCGTATTAACATGTTTTTGGTTTAGCTTAAGTTTGCAGCCGAATAAGTGATTTTGTAGGTTCCATCACTAGGCTGCACAGCAGTGGGTAAAAGTAGAAAACAACTTTTTCCCCGCAATACGTACTTAAACCAAAGAAACGTTAATGCGCAACTCATACGCACTTGAATATACGCACAAGTGTGACAGGGCCATTAGGTCGCAGCGAGAGCTCAGCGCTGCGCAATTGCCGTCTGGTGGAATGGGGCCTTAGTGAAAAAGGATATTGAAAAACCAGCAGCTTGCGAGCCACAGCCCCGTTTTACGGTCGTGTTTGGCTAGCAACGAGGTTAAAGATTGAAATTTCCAATACTATCTATACCTACTTAACCTAAATTACACATGACAGCTGTCACCATATGACCTATAAAACCACAAGGTAATGAAAGTTTAAAAATTGGGCCCGTTGCCGAACATTATATTGAAGGTGGAGGTGACTTGTCGAGCATATTGCAGATAAGAAGTCCCTATGAGACACAAATTTTTCCTGACCCTTTATCCTCTTAAACAATAAAAATTTTATATGCTACCTTTTAGAATGTCTCACGAGTTCCATCACTATTATGGTAGTATTTGCACTTGCACTTTGGGGAAATAAGCGGATGATTGGACACTTTACCACCCACCTGCGCCTACTGCTAACTATACGGCCCTCAATATTCGTTCGATGTTGTTCTGCCATTGTCAAAATGTAGAAGTGGGTGGGTGAAATATGTTGTAGGGTTGGATAGCTTTTTGAGTATGGACTCACAATTAAAACTATTCCAGAGTAATAAAAGTTTGTTTTTTTCTGCCTACCGAGATTTTGTTTTCGGTCTGTTTGGATGTTTGTGTTCTTCTGTGTTCGGGGTTATTTGTTTTAATACATTGCCAGAAGAGTGGCAGGAAGTGGGTGGGAAGATGGTGTCACTGCGAAGGTCAGACTTACAGGAGTGACAGGAAGTAGAGTGGTAGAAAGGTCTTAGAATTAGTCGTGAAAGGCATACTCAACTCCAGAGGGGAGTGTGCTGGTTCTGCTAATGATAGTTTTCTGAATCCAAAAACGTAATTGTATTGGCAACTTGGCATTGAACTTGGACTAGGCAGCAGCTATACTATACAGCATCAATATTATGATACTTATTTGCCAACATGTAGCCTTAGTGACTTTATTTTCCACTTGCTTTGGGTCAAAAATGGACTCTAGCCTTTTCAATCCCATTGAAACCAGGGCCCTCAGAAAAATGTGGCGCTCTTAGAAAGCTAGGTCCGATCTTAAAGATAATGTTGGCAGCGTTTGTGTGAATAGTTGTTCGTCCATTTTTACCCTTAGCAATCTAATTCTTCTATTTCTTTGACCTGAAACGTCAGCAATTATCCAACAGGAACCAATACTTAGGGTATCATTCCCATTATACATCACACCCCATGGATCTGCATGAAGGGGCAATACTCAATACCTGGATTGTAAATGATTATTTATTTGTTCATCTGTAATTGATTTTTTTTACAAATGTGGTTGATTTTGTATTCATAAAGCTGTGGTCTTTGAGAAAATAACACTCTCCACTGGAGTTGAGTATGCCTCTAATCAGACACTGCAGACATTCCAGGTCATGGGGTCAATGGAAGAGGCTTTTGCTGTCGTCTTACATAGGTTCTGTCACAAATGTGTTGAGTTGGCGATAAATGATTCTTATAGTATGCCATTAAACATATGGTTCCTCCACAAATCTTTTTAGCCTTTGCATCTTTGATTGAAAAAAAAAAAACCATTCAAAAAGAGAATGCTAGGGTTTTCCCTTTCATGACAATGTTACAAAACATTCTGACGATTAACAGCTAAGTGTACTACAATAACAGGGCTGTAATCAATCCATTTTCAGTCAGCAATTGAACCCCGTGGTCAGTCCAACTACTGGAAATGCAGAAATGTTCGCGGTGAGCTTAAAACTACCGCGGTGAGCTTAAAACTACCGCGAAAAGACGTTTCATTGTGTGACTGTAGTGCTACTAAAACTACCACGAACATTTCCTTCCTACCGCGAAATTAAATTCCCGCGAACATTTCTGCATTTACAGTTTATTCTCCCACCAATCTGGGTCAGCTGGTGTGGTCCCAGCTTACCGTATCGCTGATAACAAAAGGTCAGATCGACTGATCCGCCATTTAATCGAGTTTGTGATTGCCACCATCAATCAGGTAGGACGTGATAAACGCATTTTTGATCATCTGTTTTATCTGACAACTGTATATAGTAATAATAATATCCATAAGTAAGGGAAGGGCTCTCCACAGTTTGACGATAGCGTCAGCAGAATTGGATTAATGACCTGCTGAGGGGATTGATAGAAATTGAACGGGTTTCTTTGACAAGTGTCAGAGGTTATTCTTCGGTGATGTGTGAAAGTAGGGCATCCACGGAACATTACACTTTAATTGAGCAATGAAGCGGGCGCTGGGTGTACTTTGTAAGTGCGCACAAGTCAATTGTTTATGCCGGCCATCTGCACAGAAAATTGATCTTAAAGACATAGGTGGACAGAGCTGCTCTGCAACTTTCGTGCATAATTAGACATCGTTTGAAATATATATTGTCAGTTTTTATGATGCTTTTTGTATACTCAAGCTGTTGCAAGTCATCCCAACGATGATAAATGCTAATTAATTGCTCATCTTTGGCATTACGCACGTGCCTTATGTCTGAGAACGGCGGGTCTATGGAGCTGCAGCGGGACAGCACCAGCAGTTCTCATTCAGGGAGGCTTGAGTCTGGCGTGGAGGGGCGGAGAAGCACATAAGAAGACGGATCGTCAATATTAGAATGAAATCCGTTCAAACCTACTCTAATCTGTGTGTGTTTGTGTGTTGGTGTGTGTGTGTTTGAATGTGTGTGTGTGTGTGTGTTTGAATGTGTGTGTGTGTGTCCATGTGTGTGTGTGTGTGTGTGTTTGTGTGTGTGTGTGTGTGTGTGTGCGTGTGTGTGCGTCTGAGTTTGCGTCTGTGGGTCCGTGTCCGTTCATGTGTGTACCCGTGTGTGTCCGTGTCCGTTCATGTGTGTGTCCGTGTGCGTGTGTGTGCGTCTGTGTGTGCGTGTGCGTGCTTGTGTGTGTGTGTGTGTGTGCATGCGTGCGTGCGTGTGTGTGTGTGTGTGTGCGTGTGTGCGTGCGTGCGTGCGTGCGTGTGTGTGTGTGTGTGTGTGTGCGCGCGCGCGCATACTGTGTCCCCGAAAGACAGTGTGTGACTCCGAGTCACGGGTCTGGAGTGACGGCATCTGGCGACCTGTGACCACACCAGCAGAAGTATCGACTCCATAAGATCTGTAAGCGATTGTAAACGTATGGTGAGTAGGGAAGCCGATCACAACTGAGCGGTGCCATTTGCCTGACAGCTGCAGTTGTTCGATTTTTGTTCTGGACGTTTCTGGTCGAATGTGGACGCCGGACTGAACGCTCTTTGCATCACCGGCAGTATAAAGGACTTTCCACATCAACTTCAACATGGCGCCTGCACTTCACTAGATCTCAACAGAAGAGAAGTCACTACAGTTGGACGAATAAGGAAGAGTTTATCATTAACGATTTCCAGCTTCTGGATATGAATATTATACGTCAATGCATTCTCTACCCGCTTTCCTATCTTCCTGTTGATGGCAGAAGTTTACTCCTGAGAAGTTAACAGAGTGATGAATGCTGCAGCTGACACATTGCCTTCTCTTCGCCAAGATGAGGATGAACAATGATGAATGGGAAGACAAGAAGCGGACCACAAACCGGACGGAATGGGTCGTTTCTTAACACCAGGACAAGCCTTTAAGCTTAAGACAAGCCTCGGAGCTTAAGGCATCTAATCCCTTTCTTATACTTCATGGCAATGGTCGGACTTTTGGGGCGGTGGACGCTGAAATCCTGTCCGAAGGGACAGGAGGTTTACCATCCGTAAATGAAGTTTCTCCGGGTAAAAGCATTAAGAGCTATTCCTGGATCAAACAACACATGGTATCTAATGGAACTTACATCCCCGTGTCAGGTTAGGAGGCTGCGTGGAACGGCACGGGGGGTAGGAGATGGATGTTAGCGTGTACGTCACGGTAGGACTCTTGGGTGCGTTAAAACTTTCAGAGGTTACGACATACAGAATGCGCACCGACTCGGCTGACATCAATAAAGTTTTGGAACGGCTTTCTCAGGGTCGAAGTGCGTGCTATGTTTTGAAACTAATTTGAAACATGATATTGCGGCTGAAGGGTCGAGAGTGTGTGCTATGTCGCACGCCTTGCCCTGTTAAAAGCCCCTTGCGGATTGGTTGGACAGGCGTAAAACGGCTTGCCGGTTATGGCATTCACGTCACGGGAAACTCTGTTACATGGTTGGCGGTTCAGGCTCATTTGGACAATACAGACTTTCGTCCCGCCAGTGCTGAAAATGTCTAGGATGCAAATGACCGTTGATGGCGGGTGAAAAGTTCAGGTGTGAATCAGGAGAGATGTTCCATTGTCCACTAGTTCTTCTTTTTGAGATACCAGTGTCGATTGGTGAAAAATTTATTAATATTGATTTTTAATATTTTTACATGTATGTAGTTGTCAGAATTCTATAGTGACACAAATCTAATTACGTTTGTACTCATTGCAATTAGTAGCACGCTACATTGAAAACACGAAGATTGATTAGATTTAATGACTAACGCAAAATAAGCAAGTTTCTATTCCTAGAAACGCACCTGCGCTTTGACATGGGTAAAGAAACAGCCTAGCTATAGCCATTTGAACATTTTCAGTTGTCTGGAAAACCACTTTGATCACAAACTACACAAAATCAAAGGCGATGCATCGTCTAAAAACGACGAGTGGGCCTGGAAGTATATGATATTTCATCCTTATCATTGCTACATTTTATACAAGGTTTTAGTACGCTCATGCAGTAGGATACGCCGGTAGAATATGAAATAACCAATAAGCATTGATGGTCAAGACTATTTGTCGTCATGCTTATACCGTCTCTGCAAGGTTTAGATAAGACAATTGTCTTTAGTGACATTGATGGGTAAGAGAAAAATGGTAGCTTCCACACAAGCAACATTGGGATGATTTGGCCTAAAGGACATGCTAATAACTTCAGCGATGTTTTTTCCCAAATTGGTGCAGAAATGACGACATTCGGCTGCTTTTGCTGAATCTCTTTTGACTGAATAGCTCGGAAAGGCTACATAATATCTATCGATTTATCTTAAACTTAGGAGAAATCTTTTTGGAAAAATCGATAAAAATGAAGGGTTCGTGTGGCAGAAAAATTACCAAATGAATGTATATAAGAATAGACTCCATGGACGCTAACATGGCACCCTACATATTAGGGCCACTCGTCCTTTCTTCTCAGTCATTCACCGTTGGTGACCCGGCCTTGGCCATTCCGTGCGCACGGCAGACATCCTTTGGGACTATTCACACTAATCAGCTACCCTTTCGGACGTGAGGCGGCAATCAACATCATCAGATTGCCGGTCATTACGCTCCACGTTCAAGTAGTTCCAAGGACGGCGTAATGCGTTCCTAATTGTAAAACTCATTACCGTATTGATCATGCATGAAAGACGAGTTGCCTGACTCAACTGTTTCTGGACCATGGGGTAAGAAAGAGGATCCGGCCTTTTGTGGCAAGCCCAGCGCCGCTATCTACGGAGTCCAGGATGTTGGAAACATTTCCGGCGTTTTCGACGTCTGTGAACCATTACTTCGCATCAGAAGACTACGTTGATAAGCATTATTATCCCACCATTGACACCATGTATAGGTTTAAAAAAAACCCCACTAATTCCAAACTTTGAGTTCATTGCAAAGACCCCCCCCCCCCAAATGCTAAGGTAGACATCCCAGTGACACCCTAGACGGTAGCCCTCAACGGTATACATAAAAATCCTTGTTATGTAAGAATTGGCGACGATTTAATACAACCTGACGATAGCCCATGGCGGGGAAAGAAATAAGACGTCATCACTTGATCTGCTGTAAGACCTCCGTCTTGCTGGCAACATTCGTAAATATATGTTGTGAAAGATTACCTTAGCGGCCATCTGTTTATCGATCCCCACCGTGTGCTCCATCACCGCAAAGCACAGTTGGCCAACAAGGAATTGTTTTAAGCTACAATACATCATCCACGTTTTCTTTCGTTTTCTCTCTGGATTTTGACTTTAACTCCTTTTCCAAGAAATTATGGTGGTCTTAAAGTACATGTTGGTATATCGTACCTCAGAAATCATAATTGACTGTAATATGAATTATGATATATTCTTGTCACAAAAATCATTGAAGATCTTAACGTACATGATGGCCTAAATACATTCCTCCCAATTTTATACGACATGTGGGGAAAGTATGGTTTCAGACAAGAATGAACCTTCACATCGACATTACGTGCATCCCCTACTGTGTATTGAAACCTCGAGAAAGCGTCTGTTGGCAAGATCACCCAAGCCAATTATTTTTATAATGAACAAGTGACCAACTAAGGATGTAGAGTTGGAAATACTCCATGCTGTCTTCTGTACTAATGGACTACGGTGATGAGGTGCAAATTCGACTGACGATTTCTTCATCAGACGTTAATAACGTCCAAGTCTCATGGTGCGCATAGACTTCACAATGAGGCCCCTTAACGATACTATGTCTGTCCTGTTGTTAACCAGCTTTTGGACTGACGCCTTAGAAACTGCTGCAAAAGAGTTTTCTGATTAACTTTCAGGATTCTGTGCGCTTCCGGGACAACTTGCACATCGCGGTGGTATTTAATGGTCACGTAAAGGAACTGGCTGATGCCATTTGAAGTTCATCACTGACGTTCGATTTTCTAGGTTCGAATTGAAAGAAACCAACGTTTCTCATACCATCTATGAGTCTTATTTTTGAAGATGTCTGTATAGAAATAAAGCAACTCAAGGTGCAGGACATTTCAGCTCCGGTATGACTTCTCAAGTGTGTAAGTCACGATATTGATGCATTTACTGTGGGACCGCATAGTGATGTCTTCCCCTCCGTTTGCACATATGTAGGCGTTTGGGATTGTATCTCCTTAATATGTATGAGCAGCAACACCTGTGCTGCATTGCTATGTGAACCAGTCAGAATTGCCTTGAAGAAGGTGACAGATGGTCACCGAAACGTCAGTGGAATAAATCTCTTGGTTGTGTAAAAAGAGTCTTTTTATTCAATTGCTTATTTTGTTTGATGTATGTTAAGCTGCATTTTAGTCTACAATCATGCGGTTGGCAGATACACTACATCAAGGACAATCTGGAAGTTACTAGTATTTGCCCTCGATCTGCAATACATATGGGGACGTAGTCCATAAACGTCCTCCTCCACCTATAGACTTTCAAATGAATGAAAATACAATGGTTCGGCTTTTTTTTTACGACATTTCGCGGTCCACAAATGGTCATTAGGGGGCAACAACAAGTAATCTCGATCAAGGTCGCTATGCACAATAAACCAACAATAGCCCTTGCCTCACGGAATTCCATGATTACATCACCGCCTGGTAATGACATTCCTGGCATAAGGTACACAGGCAGTTTCCGGTAGATAAGCCACATGGCTAAGTTGGAGGTTGGTGTTAATATTGTGGCACTTGAATGGCATCGATAGTCGATGGATATAGTTGTCTTTGAATTAGTCCCATTGATAAATTTGTATGTATTCAGGAAATTTGACACGGTGCATTCAATAGACAGTCGTAAAGGACCAAGTGTAGATAGGTAGTCGCTGCCTAAAATAACAAAACAACAAATAATATCAACGATCAATGCATATGGTACGGTAGGCCTACTACTAGTAATAGTATCATAAGCAGGATTTTCGTAAATATGAGATAACATACCACCAGCCTGTTTAACTCATCCTGGTGGGTAAAATTACATGGAAAAGCGACTTTTATTTCCGTTTTTCTTACTTAAATGGCTCTGGTGACTTCTACCTCCATTAAGCCCATGTCACACTGCAGGAAGATCGATTTGCGAGGTCTATATGACATTTTCGGCAGTGATACGCCCGATGCCCTCTCGATTTAACTTTTATATAGTTCCCGAGCCTATGTGATGGGAGTAAATTTTCAGGTGAAAAATACGCTCGAGTCTGGGCGATCAAAAAATACGGTAAAACTCGTAGAGAGTGTAATGCTTTTGTCCCATTTCCAATCCGGGGCCCAGCTGGGCAGCTTGTGGGAACGAAAAATATGATATAAAAGACAACAAAAGACACAAGACGTACAACATTACTTCTAACCATATATTGTATATTTTATTGATATGCAATTTTTTTTTTTTTTTTAGTTTTCGCAAACAGCCCGGCCGGGCCCCGGGTTGGAAATGGGACCGAAGCATAACAGGGGCATTATTCATAGCTTCCTACATCCCTAGTTTGTTGCCTGACCTATTGAAAGCTGCATAATTGGTGGTTACATCGAGGGCTAAGGTCCTGACATACAAGAAGGGACTCTCCCTGAAGCAAGTCACTGGGTGGTGTCCTGTAAAATCATCAAAGGCCCAAAGGACCACCGAAAAGGTTTTCCGTTTAAGAATGAGCTCCCCAAAAGGATCAACGAAGAGCGATGTAATCACGTCTTTCCTGTCTTCAAGAACACAGGGATCAGGAAATGATGGGTGGGATTAGATGTACCTCAAAAGAGGACCTCTCTTTTGGTGTGGTGGTAGTTCTGTGGCGTTGTCGGCATATCAATGGACGTTGCTTTAATAATGAATGGGAAGAAGTGTTTGCTATCAATCTGTAACACCCGAGACGGATGGACACCACATCTCGTAATAAATTGCCTGTGAGGTCTACAAATGGAATACTATCAAAGTACAATATGAATTCATTCTCAGCAGAACGCATTGAGGTCGTGAACATTCAGGTTTCGTATATTCGAACGGTGTCTGCAATCAGGGCTCCAGCACATTCATGATGGTTCTACTGTCTCTATTGATTTTTCTCAGCGCTAATGTGAATAAAGTAAATGGTGGTTGTGTCTGTTATGACTGCAATCAACGTGTAGACTTCCATTTCACAAGTTATCTTATCTAAAAAATATGAAGGGTTAACTACATTAGAAATGAAGAACTTGTAAGTAGCTTTATCATGGCCAACCCTGATATTCAATCTGTTCTAGGACTCCTAGTCCGCTGTTTTGATTGCTTCCCTGCGAACCGGAGCTACAGTAGGGTAGATACCAGACTCACCTTTGTCTAAATTTGGAAAAAAAAATTGAATAGCGTTATCTATGTTTACCAACGAAATCCCAGAGCACTATTTTCTAAAAAATGCTTGTTTTCAAAATCTAGTCGTTTTTTTTCTTTCTGGCAATACCAACAGTTCGGGGTTGTGTGTATGTTGTCAAAACTAGAGTTAAAGTATTTGTGCTACATATACATCAGGTTTGCTATGTTAGTTTAGCGATTACGGGGTCTTTTTATAAATATTAATTGGTATTTGTTTTTCTTTTTATTTGAGTTGAATGTGTGATAGTTGTGTGCCGATTTGTTAAAAATAGAGAGAACGCTAGCTATCCCAAAAAACACCCCTCCCAATTAAATGGTATGGCTACCCCGCGACGTCACAAAATCAAGATGGCGGCCACCACACATGCCAACGGATCCAACAAAGGTTTTGCTACGCAAACCTGTAACTATATCAATACCTCTCCTGTCAATAGTAACCCCCTTTAACCACACGTCTGACGCAACTCGCTGATGATGAACGTCGCCTAACGTAGAAAAGAACGACGACATGAATATAGATAGTTGCATCATCTTTAACGAAATGTTTCGTGTTAGGAATTTGGCGTCCCTTCCGCAAGCCTCACTCAGTCATAAGCTGGAACGCTCTTCATTACTGACAAGGAGAGTGGTGGATTAAGTTATGCAATATCCTTCTATATAAGAACGTGAATTTGTATCACGTAATGTGGTGTAACGAAAGACGTAGCAAAAGGGAAAGGGTTGCTACTTTGTATGGTGTATAAGGTTCTACTGGACGGCAATTGCTCAGTAACCGTTGATTTTGTGTGACTCTTGATTTCATAATTGGAATATGATGCACGATGCTAAAGTATGATTTGATAGACAACAAAACATGCAAGACGTAAAACAAAAATTCTATGAAATTAGTTGGGCGACCCTTCAAATGTTAGGTCGCTCAGCCGTTGCTCAGCGGTTGCAGCCTCCGGTGGAAATGTGGTTTGTTGCGTTAAGGGATGCGCTGTGATGAGACAGTAGTATATCACTGACGTCCCCCGAGTCTGACCTGAGACAGAATGAAGTCGGATTGACCAATGGTGGAATACGTGGCCTGGAATAGAGGCCAGAAGGGTCAGCCCACCGGTCAGCGCGGCGATACTCCATTACAAACCGACTCATTAGTCAACGTCCAGTGGCGGCACCTTACACGAAAAACCGTTCTCACACATATATTTCAACTCATGCGCCTTTGTTTTCAAACCGCTGTGACGTCCTCGGTATTGATACCACGTATCAAGCTGGTCTTTGCGTGTTATGCTATCTAAGCCATCTATCTCACTTAGCAAACTCCAATTACCTTGCGTGTCCCAAGGGAGAGTTTTGGTCCCCGTTTTATCACCTCATCATCACAACCCTTGGGTGTGAGATCCCCCTCCTTTGGTAATACCGGTTCTTAGGGGATTAAAGAAGTAGGACGAAAGAAGGATCGATTCCATACTTAAGACGTCCCCCTGTAATCTTGGAAGGCATGATGAAGTGTTGATTATTCCTCTTGGTGATATTTTTCAGTTAAGAGTTGACGGTATCGTTTGTCTTCGGTTACGACTCTGAGGACATGATTTACGGCGCTAATGGTGGTGGAAGCCGCCTGGGAAAGGCTGCATCTACCGCTGGTCTCTGGGCAGATTCCTTGGGCCTCGGAGCAAGAAAGGCGTTTGGAAAATCGAACATAACACCTGGCCAAACTTTCAAAGATTCAGAACTATTCTGTCTAAAACATTTTTTCACTGGCTCTCATGAGACATGCAGATGGAAAAAAATGACAGGAAGACAGGAAATGAGATGACCTATTCTGGGACCTTTCAAGGACCATTGACCTAACTTCCTGCCCAGCACGTGGACACCAGCCTGTGGGGGAATATTTTGACCTCCAATTCGACCTCCATCTCCTGTCAGTCTGTGGTTACACTTTCCCCCTCACTTCCTGCCACTCTCCTGTATTCAAATAAGAATTATTACCGACTCACAAGCAAACACACAAATAGACACAACCAAAACAAAACCTCCGGTCACGGAGGTAAGAACTAACTCCCCGCAGCAATGTGATCATGAACAGTAATCTAACTAATTCGTTCGACTTTGACATAACTATATCCCACCAATCGCATGCTCGCGATCCTAAACATTTGTCTGTCCATGAGAGTGGCATTTACTTATTACAAATCGTCACTAGCACGCCATTGCAAGATAGAGAAACATTCTTGTGTGACGGATGCCCTCAGACTTGTTGGACACGACCACCGAACGCGGGAAGATAAGAAAACCATTACCCAGTAAATATTCATCGGAAGCATTCAATCCCCACGGGTAGACATACCTTATAAACCATTCATTCTCTGGCTGGAAAATTGATTACAGACCTTTTAACGTTACCTGTTGGATTTGGAGCGAGCTTGGGGGGATCCGCCTGGAGACTGATATTTTGATTTGCTTATTTTTCATCATTGTGATGATATAGCAGCCGACGTCAGGGACTGATTACGAAATCGCAAAGTATGGGAATGAATCAAAGCCCTACAGGGGTGCCACTAATGGTTATGTCATAAAAAGGAGGTGAATCGGGATTACTACCTTCCGGTGATTCTGTCAAAAAATAATTTACAGGGCGTTAGAGTTCTGGATGGTAACGATTCCTTCATGTCACGTTACACGTCTTCCCCCGAATTGCATGAGGCCCAGACATGTGTTAGTTAAAAGTCCTTCCACACCATAAGGTGTATAGGGCGGTGCCCATCCCCGTTTCATAGCCCTGGGCCACACTGTGGTGCAATCACTGCAGCAGGGGACTAGTCCACTGGCAGTGGAGTGTGTTTAACTTCCATACTGTTTCATAAGTATGTACCATTTCTATGAAGTCTTTGGTATTACTCAATGCGCCTCTTGTCCAGAGGTGTCCTACCCGGGAGTTGAACTTGGGCCTTCTGGTTCTAAGTAATCAGAACCAGATGTGATGAGTAACAGAAGCGCAGACCACTACACCACAGGGACACCCCTCCAGACCTGTGTAACTTTGTTTAAAAAGGTAAAACTGTCTGCCATATTTGAGACCAAGTAGCGGCTATGTAACAAATCTTACTGGAGCTGCATAAGTATCAAACCGCGTGAATTGGTTAACTGGTAGGACTGTCCTTCGGCGTAACACACCAGCTAACACAACACCCCCTAACCTGACCCAAATTTTCGACGGTCTAACTTCGGTATTTGTCAAGTTGGACAGTCGAAAATCTGTCCAATTTTTATGCTGACAATTGCAGTTCAACTTCAGAATGAAGATTGAAGCTGACACCCAACTGGATGGCGTTTACCATGGAATTTATAGCATATCTTTCAAACAAATGTTTCCCCCTTAGACAGTTTTTCCATCGTAATACTTGGTCTAAAACTGCTAACCATCAATAATCAAAACTTACGTACAAATTTTTCTTCTCTTTTTATAAGACATTCGTTGGCTTCCAACAAGCAATGGAACGAAGTAAATCTACTTACAATTGTCAGATGAGCAAATAAAGTTGACATCGCAATCGTTTGAAGATTTATTTTCAATGTGTCTCATGCAATAATTTAGTACTGGTTCTAATCCCAAAATCAATAGGTCATCATTTGGGAAAAGTACCTCAATTGAAAAGGTGGTCCCAAAAAGTATTCCATTCTATTCTGTTTTAGCCCAGTCTATTTACTCTGAGATTCAGACAAGTATTGACCAATCGTTGTAGATTATAGAAAGCAAACAGTGCAGAAATTCCGATACTACTACTTTGTCATATTTTGAATAGAGTCGAGCAAAACATCGGTTCATATACGAAGACCTCAAGCTTCTAACCACAAGAATCCTGAAGTGATGCGTCCACGTGTCACGTAATCTGGACTACCCAAGACTATAATGTAAGGAACCATCCGGGGAAGAGGAAAAAGGGGTAGGCAACATAAAAGATCATCATCATCTTGTCGTGAGAGCGTCACGGATGAACATCACCCTCCTCCTCCAGTCCTCCCTGTACTCCATCGCTCTTGGCAGTTCTTCTAAATTGCATCCTGCATCCTCACACAGCTGCTGTATGTAGGTTGTGCGAGGTCTGCCTACACTTGCATGTCCATGTTTTGGTGCCCACAAAAGGACGTCGCTGATGATCTCTTCCTTAGAAGATGTAAAAGATGGGATGATAATATCAGAGATTGGACAGGCATGACAATAAGTGAAACACTAAGAAGAAACAGAAAACCGAGAATGGTGGAGAAAACTGGTTGCCAGACCTTCTGTGGTGCCGAACGGTCAAAGAGTTAGACCAATGGATACATTATGTGAGATGAGATGAAAGACGATGGTCTCATTTCTATTCTCTTTAACAGCCAGAAGAAAGACTAGTTTGACCCTATTTCTAACCAGTGTTCCCGCGATCGATGTTGTAGATAATGTGGTTTTGTTTCCTTTTAGCTTTCGTGAAGGAAGAAACATTAGAAGATTAAGACGTCAGATTAAGAACGTAAATTACGAGCTTAAATCTGTACGTCAATCAATATTTTCAAGGGGGACGCTGGTAATGGTACTAACTTCATGGTATGATACAAATCGATACTGATGTACGTTGCTGTATATAGTATTTTACGTATTGGCAAATCTGAATGAACCCCAGTGTCTACAAAGTATGAGTGTGAAATCAAGTACCCTTAAAATCATGACACACTTCGAGCATGTGTCCAAAGCTCTGAATAGGACTATCTACTCGTTAAGTTGATCAACATTCAATGGGAATCGATAGCAATGTACCTTGATGTATATAGTTTTTTTACGTATTGGCAAATATGAATGAGCTCCAGTGTAAGTATGAGTGTGAAATCAAGTATTCTTAAATCATGACACGCTACAAGGATATGTCCAAGCTCTGAACAGGGCCGCCTACTCGTATCGTGCACATAAAACTACAAGACCATTTTCAACCAGTCAATACAAATTGATAAATTGGGTAACAAAATACCAGAAGTGATGAAAGGACATCGAACTGGAAATAAACCCCCTTTTTTATAGTCGTGCGACATTTGAGACAAGTCATATCCGTACTTTCTGTGATTGCTACAGGATACGACCGATTCGTTTATACGTAGCTGTCGAATGAGAATGTGCCATGAGTACATAAAGACAACATTAACCCAGTTTTGTATGATTGGCCATATCTAAAATATGTATATTAAGTATCCAACGCAACATTATCGTGCAAAAAGGTAATAACAAAATAACTACTCCTTCGATCTGTATTCATTTTGCAATATCCATCATAAGTACATATGACACTCTCTATCCACGAGATTCATTATACCATAGCGATATATCAGAGTTTCATACCGTTTTTCTGGCGTTGGCAATTTAGCGCAATAGACCCCAAGGCCCTTAGCCTAGGCAGGGACGCAGTGAATTATCATACCTTTTCTACAACTGACTCACAATTAACGTATAAATTATCACCTTTAACAGCGATTACATTTTATTGGAATTATCCACTGGCCGCCGTTTCGTTCATTACACCGAGGAAGATTTGGTAGCTTGCTCATCGAAGTGTTACGCCGCTATGGCCTTAAAACGAGCGAGATGGAGTGTTACTGCCGGGGCTATTCCACGGTGGATTGCTCCTAAGGGTGGTAATTGACCGTAAGGCTCTTTACAGATGTATGGAATAATTATCAGTATCACCGATGTGGTGAATACGGAAACAGCTTCAGGTTTCGCCGTCGTTCTGATTTAGTGAGTAAGGAAAATTAGGAGGTGAATGGGCGACGTATAAAGCCTTAGGTGGAAAGTGACATCTAACAATGCCTGCCAACAAAATCAAAACAAATTACATTGGGGAACCTTCATACTGATGGCAGGCGCATTTTCATTAGGCTTAAAGAGTTATATGGAGAGACATAGCGTCACAAGATTATCAAAGGACGAACTAAAGAAGACTGAAAAAAGACCCACTGCAGTTCCAAAGAAAGCCGTTAGCGGGCCCAAACCTACAACACTTACACTAGATCTCGGCCAAAAAACAATTCTACTACTCCAAGATCACGACGGTACCATGTACAGAACACGGGATATCAAAACCAGAAGTTCCGTTGCGATACCGTTGGAAGCCGCTAATGTATCCAAAATCTAAGCATTTTCTCCTTTTGCCAACCCCTACCAACATAATAAATATTACAGATATCCATTCACAACCTCTCGAGCTATGCATTCCACAAACATACAAAAAAACACACGAAAACATGCGGTCTAAAGAATAGTAAAAGACTAGTAGCATGCATCCTGCAAGTGCATCAGGATTATCCTGGTAGCCATAACATTCTAGCCACGCTTCGCTCTTTTCTCCGATCGCTTCCCTGCCAAACTCGTACATCAATCCTAACAACTACATACTCATCACAACGTGTTAACACTACCCTGTTTGAAGTACTGTTAGCAACACTTTATCTGTGCAAGAGCACATCACGGAGTTCAAAGGGGTAGGCGTAGAGTCAAACCTTGTGATGAAGAAAATACCACACCACAGGTTCCTTAGAGACAATATCTCACACTCCATTATAGCGAATCTTGCCATCAGACATGATTCCAGCGAAGATTGGTGATGCCACTCGCAATGTGGCCCTCGTGTCCAATCCTAATTGAGGTCAGAGAAAGCGCATAAAAGACATTTACCGTGGCTATAAGAGTAATAACAACATCTTTGTGGGACAGCCATACCTGTCCAATAAAATAGAAAGACCTTAGCGACTATACTTCGCCTTTGCGCCATAGGTAGAACAATATTCATTTTGAGACAACTCGCTGCATGTAGCTCCCAGTGTGGCTTGAAGAGGCGTTGAAGGATTAGTTATCCTTCATTATTGATGTGAAGCCCCCCTCTCACTGGACCCGCGACGCGTTGGTGACCTCGGTGCGACCGAACGAATTTCATCGACATAAACGAATCTTTTTACGCTTTTTAAGCTAGTCATACGCTAGTAATACTTGTACGTTTTGCATGGTATTCCCATTGTCAAGTCAAGGCTAACTCATATTCAATCTAGGACGCAGCGAGGTCGCCAACGCGTTGCGGGTCCAGTGAGATGGAAGTGGTACATTTACCTGTATTAAAGTACGCAGAGGTGAAGAGTCGCCTGCACGTTCCAACAGATTAAAGCAGCGATTATTTTTCTCGTCATGCGCTTCGTTTGAAGCCAGTGTTGCTTACATAAGCCCCCCTCTCACCCGCGGCGTCCTAAACTGGATTTGTGTTACCCTTGACTTTATAATGGGAATATCATTCAAAACGTACAAGTATGACCAAAATGACAACAAAACACACAAAGCTTAAAAAGGTTAGTTTTTTGTCGATGAAATTCGTTGAGTGCTGTCCATTCGATCGGCCGCAGCGACGCCGCCAGCGTGCCACGGGTCCAGTGAGAGGGGGGCTATAGTAGTTCCTGTGCTATCATATGGTGTGTTTTACTACAAACCGCAGTCACGGATTAATGTTGTGGAAGTCCGGCCATTTCATCAAAGATGCCAACGAGCAATTTTCTGGTACGCCTATTATAAAGAACGCTCTTCCGGTGATATAAACTAAGCTGCTGCCACTAAAGCCCACATAGTACATACTTTCACGGCACCGTTGGATTAACCGTTATGATACTGTAGCACATCCACAAGGCTTGTTACTTCAGAATGATGAATCACGTGTAATGCACGTGTGATAAATCATTTCACCACATCAGAACACATGTGCAGAAAAGTAAGGAAATTATATATTCCAAAAATTTAGACCGTGTGAGTAGAATGTAGACACACACATATAGCACAGTGGAGGTATCTTGAGTCTTCTGTTTCATCGTCGTAAGATGAAGCACAAAACATCATCAAGGTCATGGTCTTGTTAGTCACATATCATATATCGAGGCAGGCTTCGAAAGACCAAAACGACAATTCGAGACAGCTTCCTCAACTCATTTCTAACCACTTCCAGGCATGATTCCAACCGCTCCGAGGCATGATTCCAACCGCTCCGAGGCATTTCTTTCCGCTCCTAGGCATTTCCTTACGCACCGCGACAGTATTTCCTTACGCACGCGACAGAATTTCCTTACGCACCGCGACAGAATTTCTGTCGCAGTGCGTAAGGAAATGCCTCGGAGCGGAAGGAAATGCCTTGGAGCGGTTGGAATCATGCCTCGGAGCGGTTGGAATCATGCCTCGGAGCGGTTGGAATCATGCCTCGGAGCGGTTAGAAATGAGTTGAGGGAGCTGTCTCGAATTGTGGTTTTGATCTTTCATAGCAGGCCGTCATTGTTGCTTGTGTATACGGAGGTTTTGTTTCGGTGTGTCTGCAGTATTCGATAGATGATAATAAAGTAACACAAGTAATACACAGCAAGTCATAAGGACACAATGAGGATAATCAAATTATTAGTAATATTTTTTATAAGTTAAGTTAATCAAATAAGGACTGAACATATGAGGCTATAACAGGGGACTTGGTTGGCGTATGAGATGACTTTTCCGGGGGTCTTCAGGGGGTTCAAAGTTCTTTATCATGTGATGACTTTTGTGGTTACCATGCACGCACGAGGCTTAATTTTCAGTGAGGTAATTACTTGCCGAATTAGCCTCCCGTCCCGACAAGCACGATTCATAAACCCAATTCCCAAACCCTATCCTCTCACGTTTAACATAACGTTGAGCTTCTGTGGCGCCTCAAATCCTTCAATATCTTGGCTCATATCCTCATATATGAGCCTCATCTATGAGCTCCAAATCCGGGCATCCAAAGATAGTGTCTATACGGACTTATTTTCTTTAATGCACAGGTATTAATAAAACGTCACATTTGACATTTCATGAAGTCTAGCGACGGCGTCTCTTCCGACGTTGCATCGTAAAAATGGTGGCGCCACCAGCGACTCGGAAATGCAACGTGCTTAATTAGATAACAGTCCTTGTCTGTAGAATCTCTCCCAGTTGTCACATTGTAGTGATTAAGATACCTTACTTGCCGCCATGCATGAGACGTTTTCGATGGTAATCTTTCTAATGAAAAAAAGCTCTTGATGTGAGAGCTCAAACTTCATTATTAGAGTTTGAAGTGTATTTTTTTAAAGTTTGAAGAGAGAAAATGCGACAAGAACAAACGCACGCAGGTAGAAACTTTCAAGAAATGCCGCGAAAAATAAAAGCAAAATGAGACGTATACATCACTGCAAACTGCTGGTTAATAAATTAATCTTCTTTGGAATTAAAAAATACACAACTATACGGGCATTTTGTACCGCTTGCGTGCAACGCACAGAAGCATTCTGAGAGTAGAGACGAACTGTGGTAAACTCTTTGTCTTATTGGCCGTCGACTGGCTTATTACCTCCATGAAAACGGATATATCATCTTCGGTCTGTTTGTTTGTTTGTTTGTTTTTCCTTGGTGTGTGTTAAGTGTAACCTCGGGCTCAGTTGTAACCGGAGACTGTTTCAGCTGCCGGCGTCTCAATTTCGTCGGCAGGCCGGCAAAAAGGGAACGTTGACACATGACAAAATGTCAGGAACCCGAGGATGACATGTGCATGCCCAAGACCGGAGCATGTAATGTGTGAAGTGGACATGGTTATGTTGTATTTTGTCAAGACATCTACAAAAACTTTAAACATTTCACGGAGGTATGAGATCTATGATTTCTTGTTGAAAAATGGTTTACCATTGTCGATCCTGAGCGAGGGTTATATCTGCATATACATCAAGGCAGGGCGCGGCAGGAAAGAACGAGAGCATGTAGAGATCGTCGACGTGTACTTTAAAAGTCGTAAAACGCATTATCTTCAGTGGTTTTGTTCACTGGCTGATAGTTCAATTTATAATTTTATGAGGAATTGTTGTATACATGGTGACAATATAGGTCCCCTTGGGTTTAATTCACAATCTTGCCACGAGCTCTATAAGTAATGAAAGGACGATAGGACAACGTGCACTCAGTACAATCTCGAAACGATATCCTCACTTTACCTGTAAAACCGCCGCGAATGAACACCATAAGTGCTCGATAACACGTTACTTAACCCGCCAGAGACCTCAACATCTTGATTTGCGCTACCCTCAGGGCGACGACTGCCGACAAGTCTTTCTGTGATTTGTAATCAGCGCCAAAGTTTTGCCATTCATCGTGAGTTCTCTTCGCTCTCGGCGAGATAACGCCTCCAGGGTTACTTAGAGTATCTACAAATTGCACTTTTGGATAAACCATATATCCGTAAGGCTCATTGGTAGCCTGCCAAACAGGTGACAATGGGACTAACTGGTTAAACCTCTGATGGTATTCCTTAACTTCTATTCTGTGCAGGCACGACCGAAACTGCAGTTTTGTTCAGGTTGTATACAACGTAAGAACACGTGAATGCTACTGGCAAAGTTTTATTTTAGAATCCGCCCTTTTGACAGGATTAACTTACAAGTTAAGAGATACAAGTTATGCATTGATACAGCCGTATCTATTGTCTAGACAGCAATCGCTTACAATTGTCTTTACTTGTGCGCTCTTGCAAACGCTGGAGGCAAAACTTTCAGCTAGCTAGCCGGAGGGAGATGTCGGTTCGGGAGATGGTTGAGGGACGTTAGATGTGGTGTAAAAGGGGTCGTCTTGGGGTGAGGAGTCCCCAGGGCAGTTTTAGCGCTCTTTAGGTTTTTAGTCCCTTTATTGTGGCTTAAGAATTCTGGGTAATGGGAGTTTGTGTGTATCAGACGACTTTTTTGCAGTCACGTGATGTGACGTCATCAGAAGAAAATGTAGGAGTACAAAGTAGTGAATTCACACTGTGTTTTAAGGAGGAACAACAAAAGACAAAACTGCACTTTTGTCGGTCCATTCTTGAAACCATACAAATGTATCAATAAATTAATGTCTAAAATTTCTTCACTAGAACAGAAAGACAATTTACATAAAATCAAACATCAGAAAGGTTTTCAGCCATATTTCTATTGCATTTCCACTAGATCAGGGAGCAATAAAAATCACAATGTATTTAAAGCTCATCCGTGTATATGACAAATATGTGTACAGCTCTTTGTTTTCACTCATTTATGAATTTGATGAATGTTTTGTTTCTCTCGTAACATTTAATGTAAAAAGACTTCGCATGTATAACTAGATAGGCGTCATTAATTTCCAATTTGTGATTAAAAACAATTACGAGGGCAGAGCGTAAACAGAATAATTTTATGGTCACATCCAATACTTAATTGGCACCAAAAAAAGGTTGGTGGATATGGTCTCGAATGTTTGATAATTACGCTTTTTTAAAAATTCTTCCCGCTTGGTGCATATTGATTTAGTCTAGTCAATATTGATTAATGCTAGTCAAAAGGCTACAAGACCGGCACCCGGCGTGATTTATTTATTTATTAATCTTTAGGGTGATCCCTTCGGTTAACATTGTAACTGATTTCCAAGGGAGCCCTTGTGATGTGCCTGAACTACCCACCCTCAAGTCTAGGCGTGAGGATGCCGCTGTCAAACTCTTCAGACAAATGCTCCAAGATGACCACCCCCTTCACGATCTCGTCCCCCCCCCTCCACATCCACATCCACAGCTACTGAACGGTCACTCAGGAACAAACACACCATCTCCATCCCCCCAGCAAGAACAAAAAGATTACAGAAGTCTAGTCGCGATGATGCCGCTGTCAAACTCTTCAGACAAATGCTCCAAGATGACCCCCCCCCACACCCACACCCACACACGATCTCGTCCCCCCTCCACATCCACAGCTACTGGACGGTCACTCAGGAACAAACACACCATCTCCATCCCCCCAGCGAGAATAAAAAGATTACAGAACTCTTTTCTACACCAGACAATCAGATTGTACAACAGTAAAACCCAGTGTGCAGTAATGGGCACTTGTATATGTCAGAGATGTACGTATGGATGTATATAGATATTTTGTATATAGGTGTCATTTTACTGTAAATATCATCGCTATCCAGGCTTAAGCTTGTTTTGTCTGCAAGTTTGGATATTCGAATAAAGAAATAAAGAAAGACGGCGATCTAGATTTGTGTAACTCTTGATTTCATAATTAGAATATCATGCAAATAGTGAAAGTATGGCTGAAAAAAAACCCAGCAAAACACACAAATTTACGAAAAACTCATTTTCATTGATGAAATTCGTTGAGCAACCTTTTGAATTTTAGGTCGCAGGGCGATCGTAGCGAGATGTAGTGGAATGGGAGTCTTGGGAAATGTTAACCGTATACCATTCTTGTTTGATTTATCTTGCTTTCTTCAAAATCATACTCAACACAACGTTATTTTTTGAAAGTGTACAGAATTCATAGTGTGGGTACAGGTATGACAGTAAAAGATGTTAGCAGGTACAGACAGGATAGTAATCATGTCTAAGTAAAATATTCAGTGCGTCGTAAAAACCTGTCGGCACCAATCCGTATAACTCTTCAACGCGCCCCTGAAGGGAGAGAATTATTAATAATTTGTGTGATCTGCCGACGTGACACAAGTACAATTTTCCACCTCGTCAAAGCTGCTTAAGATGGCGGGGTGGGAATGGTTGTTTCTAAGACCTTTCCTCTTGTTTTTCCTTTTGTTTATGGTGTTCTTTGCCGCCCAACTAGCCGGGGGAAGGGCCCGCCGGCCGGGCAGAGACGGGAGCAGAATGACTCGCAGACAGGCACCGACCGCTCAACCAATACTCATCACAGGTGACACACCACCTTTCGCAGCAGGTAAGGACTTCTCCTTTCCTTAAAGACGTTCTGAAAGCTAGGGCCTGAAAGTTATAAGACGCTTTTCAACTCTATCATTTGCACTAGTTTGCTGTTTGTTTATGTATATTTTGAAAGAGTGAATGTGGATTTTTCTTTACATTTCCCGCAGGGCCAGACAATGTGACTGGGCCACCTACGAGAACTGAATTCACGTTCGGTATGTTATATCATTAGAAACATGTTTTCAATTTTTTTCTCTACACATAAAGCCTGTTGCCTATAGAAATATATTTCCGACTATTAGAATCAAAGGTAAAAAGGAAAAAAAGAGTTAGAAAGGGAGTATATCCGTACGAATGGTAGAAACGTTCTCACAGAAGAGAAAAAAAATAAATGTCTTTGATGTCCCTACAGAAGCTTTGTTCATGCCGCCGGCCTTGTTAGCTGTCTTATGTTGTTGTTCACCGGGTTGGAAATGCTGTTGCACCTAATAAGTCTGTACCCGGGGCAACTACATGCCACCTTTACGTTCCCCTCTAAATAATTCATACCGAGGGACGCTCGACCTGAGGATGTCTGGTGCGCACGAAACCCACAAGGTTGTGTAAAGAGCTCGGCTGTGGTGGTAAGGCCTAGGAAAAAATGTTATGTTTCCGGTTGCCCGACCTACCATAGCAAAAAAACTGCCAACCCTAGCCTTTTGGGGGGTCGAGCGCTGAAATTTCCGATCTGACATCTAAGTGGTGACATTCATACCAGGCTTCCTTAATTTCTTTCACACTATTCTAACATACCAAGGTCTGTTATAACAGTTGATGCAATCATGTATTCTTAACATTGCACCCCGGTTCAGTCTGTCAATACACTCGTGTAATGTATGTCTATATGCATGATTACAATAATATGATGTTGAAATATAAGTGTCATGATGCATTTAGGTTTCAAATTGTTGATTTGATTTTAATTTTTGATTTTTCACATTGTTAAACTGAATTCGTCTGATCCCTTCATCCGAAATCTATCTACCAACACTATTTTTCCATGACCTTAACCGGAAACACAACATTTTTCCCCAGGCCTAAACGAGGTCCCACGAGTTACCCTATATATTATGTCTGCCCAAATAACCGCCTATTTAGCCGACAGCATGATTGAAGTTGACCAAGCGCGAAGAGTGTATAATCACATGTCGGGTCGATTCTGTAACGCAGAATATGGTCACAGTTTTACAGTTCATGCGGAAATCGTCCAGGGACATTTCACTCACAAGTTTGTAACTTAGGATGGTAACCAAGCATTGGAGAAGTAAAGGGGTGTTGATTACAAAAAAATGTCTCATCTATTTAAATTTTTCAATGAATAATTGCTCCATGCCAAAGCATGTATTTTGATATGGCATATCTATTACTGTAGATGCAGAAATGTTCGCGGTGGTTTTATGTTCGCGGTTTTCGCGGCGACCGTTTCCCGCGGACTTAAAACCGACGCAAACATTGTTGTCTAATACTGTACCACTATGTGACTATAGCACTGCCGCGCACTTAAAACCACCTCGAACACTCCATTTTCCTTTTAGCGCGAAATGAAAACCACGCGAACTTAAATGCATTTACAGTACATTCATAATCTCAAGTGTACGTAGACGTTACAAAGAAACGGGACGTAGAAACTTTTAGGTGCATGCAAGGTGAACCCGCAGCTGTATTTTATCTCCTTAAAGATCAGGCAATTCATCAAGCCGTGTACGCTCAAACAAAACGACAGTGCCTAAGTAATGAGGAAGGAAAGTGACAACTGTGGTGAGCGGAACTTAAGACCTGCTAAAGATAACGCAATATCATCACTCGTCCTGTCAACGGATCCAAACGACCTTGCATGTGAATAGCTTAGGGATTGACTTCTTAAGTCTGTATGGAAACCTTTATTAAAGTCCTAAATCCACTGGGAGAGGGGATAGTTCTTGTGCAGTTACAGGCAACACCCAAGAAAAACTTTATGTAAAATATAAAACGAAAAATACAATTTAATCTCAAGTAAGTCTAAAATAAAAGAATTGACGATTAAACTTTTTATGAATAACAACATCGCTCAGTGAACTCTTTGATTATATTCTAGTAAAGTTGCGACAGTTGTAAAATTATCTTTCAATGTTTATCAACGTTTTACACCAATGGTCTTGAATTAGACATAGGTTTTGAACACCAGTATCAAATATATCATTGGGAGTACACACTACAAGGGGGAAATTGCTGCCCCGATCACACAAGCACACAATTTTACAGTCTCCTCTACCTATTTGAGACACAGCAAACTTGTCACAGCAATTTCATATTCAGTCCAAGTAAATGATACAATTGAGGCCACAGACGATTGATTGCTATGATAACATTACCCCAATGCGGTCACCTTATCAATGGGTCCTCTCACCAACTTCGCGGTGATAAAGGAACTTGATTAAACGTCCAAGACCTCTTTGACCAAAATCTAATTGGCTGCGACAAAGGAAATTACGATTTGTCATCAGCGACACAGACGAAATGAGACTGAGACCCCATGGTTACGTGACCATGGCCTTTGTCACTTCAACAGATCCATCATTCTCGGTATGAAGCACCTAATGAATCGTCTTGTCTGACCAGGAGATTTTTCATCCGCGATGAGAAGGACCTTCTAGAACTTGTACTCACAGAAGATTCGATTCGGTTAGGCCACACAGAATATCGGAAAACGGATATTGAAAAAGCGTGAGCAAGACAAGGGTTAACGCCGTAGAATGTCTAGAATGTGTTGAAATTTTGATCAAATGTAATAACTGTTATCTTTGGTTGATATTGTTTTTTTTTTGCCATTTGTATACGCCACTGATCAGTCACTGTTAGTTCTTTTTGTTATTTATGTTCTCATGATTCTGTTGATATGGACTTTTCATATTTATTTGTCAACTTTAGTTCTGTTTAATTTCAATACTTAGCTATCTTTGGTTGATACTGATTGTGTTACATTTATTTGCCAATGAGGCTGTTATTACTATTATTTTGGATATTACTGATATTTACAAGTAGTCCATTTCTGTTTCCACCTTTACTTGTTTTTTTGGATCCGTGGCTTATGTTTATTTTCCTGTACTTTGATTTTCTCTTGTTTGTATTATTGTTCTTCTTGTAAAATGCAATAAAAAATAAATGAAATAACTTAGTAGAATGCCAAAGTCAATTCCTTGGTTAAACAAGAAGATCACAAAATTGGAGAATTCGAACCTATTGTTCGGTATACCATACATACTGTGTGTTTAGTAATTTGTTCAATCAGTTTTGGGGTTCCCGGAATGTGCCACCCACATAATGGTTTGGGGAACACCTTCTAGAACTTATACTGGCAGAAGGACCGATTCGGTTAAGTAGAACCTAAAAGGAAACGAGAGGAGTACAGACTTAATTTTCCTGAACAGGCTTTTCACGGATAAAGAAGTGTTGATTTAATCAAGCCACAACTGCTTCGGTAGGCTTGCTGTTTGATTAATGATAACATGCTGTTAGAGTAAAGTTCAAGTACGTTGGATCAATAGTACTTCCCGTGGCTACTTGAAGCTATCGGATAAATGAGATTCTAAGAGCCCCCCCCCCCCTCTCACTGGACCTGCGACGCGTTGGCGACCTCACTGCGTCCTAGATTGAATTTGAGTTAGCCTTGACTTTACGATGGGAATACCATGCAAAACGTACGACTAAAAAGAAAACAAATCACACAAAGGGTAAAAAGAGTGTTTTTTAAATCGATGAAATTCGTTTAGCGCGGTGTCAAATCGGTCGGTCGCAGCGAGGTCGCCAGCCCGTCGCGGGTCCAGTCAGAGGGGTGATCAATGTTGTGTATGCCACTGAAGTAAACATCCTCTTCATTTGTTTCAGCTTCCACAGCCTCCAACAAAGTAAAGTACAGGGTTGTGCTAGTGGAGGTAAGGGATATGATTTATGAATGTCTTTTTTTGTCTCTGAACGGTAGGACGTACAAAATCTAAACGCTAACGTTATTTCTGTAAAACGAATGATATAAGAAAAAAAAACATATGTGAGGAATTAATCAGAAATATAACAGTGCAAGCATCGATGATATTACATATTTTATTTGATGTTAATGTTCTTCCGTAATTATTGGTTCATGAATTCCCAACCGGAACCCGGCCGGGCAATTTGTGGGGGCGAAACGTATCATATAAAGGACAACAAATCAACCAAACGTTAATAAGATTAGTCATGAGCAAAAATTATGTATTCTCTCTCCCCCCCATCCCCCCGCAAACAGCCCGGCCGGGCCCCGGTTTGGATATGTGACCCTAGCATTAAGGCCGCAAACTATATCTACTACTCTCCAAGCAAGAGAGTGGGTCCGGCTGGTTTTTGACGTGTTTTAGGCGTTTTTGTCGGGCTTTCTACTTTGTCATGATTTTTTATCGCACCAACCCACCGGACCCACTCCTCTGCTTGGACAGTACATATCTACCACAAAAAAAGAATGTGAACACTGTTGAATTTCACACGACACAGAATAAGCCGTTCATCATCAAAAAACTAACGGAGAACAACAAGACAGTGTACGATGGATTCTGCATGGATATCCTGAAAGGCTTGGCCGAGGAGCTGAGCTTCGACTACACATTGTACGAGGTGCCCGACGGAAACTTCGGGCTGCCGACCAGAAACGGTTCTTGGGACGGCATGATCAGGGAGGTTATTGATGGGGTAAGAACTGATTATCTATTCAAGGAAGTCAAACCCAGCTTGTCTAGTTATAGATAACATTAGTATTAAGTCTATTGTTACAGGTTTGCGTAGCAAAACCTTTGTTAACATGTTGGATTCGTTGGCATGTGTAGTGGCCACCATCTTGATTTTGTGACGTCGCAGGGTAACCATATCATTTCATTGGAAGGGGTGTTTTTTGGGGTCGCTAGCGTTCTCTCTATTTTTAACAAATCGGCACACAACTATCACACATTCAACTCAAATAAAAACGAAAATTCAAAGCCAATTTATATTTAGAAAAAGACCCCGTAATCGCTAAACTAACATAGCAAACCTGAAGTATATGTTATTCAAAGAAGTCAAACCCAGCTGGTCTAGTTATAGCCAACACTAGTATTAAGTCTACTGTTACAACAGTGTCAGTCACAGTTCACTATCACATGTATGTTTTTCTCCATATTTCTACAATGTACCTGCAATGAGCCCTTGGGCATGAACTTGCAATAAAACCTATATTTATCACATCAATCAATTTAGCCAAGAAAACGTAATAATCAAAATAGTGGTGATAGTAGTATTGTGATGGTTTGTTTATCTTTTAGCAGATGAATGATTGAAGAATTCTTCTTTTGATGAAAAATGTGATAACACCCCCTCTATCACATTATTTCACCAGATGGAGATTATTGAAAACTCCTTCTGGTGAAAGCTTATAGGTTCCTACTTTTCTTTACTACGTCGTTACTTCATCTCGACTACCCATCTGCTACACACATGATATTTCGTTAAGAGTGAACGTCTCTAGGTCATCTTGGGTGCAGGGCTCTACTTGCAGATCAGCTATAGGAACATCCCTTGAAAACATGTCTCAGATACGCCAAAAATAGTTACCCAAGAAACTAGATAAAATTTTGAATCATTTAAAACTTTATCCAGTTGCTTGAGTAACTATTTTTGGCGTATCTTACTACCTGGATATCTAACGTTCATCAACGTAACGTGTCTCAGACTTTGAGCAAAATCGCCGCATGATACTAGAAGATGGCCCTCTTGTCCCCAGGAGTTTGTTCTAAAGTATTATTAATAGCCATGCATGGCGTAATGGAGAATATATTTTCCTTAGGCTGACAGAAGTAGGCCACAAGATTGAATGATAAATAATTGATGGTTATTTTACCAATTCCCCACAACATCACGTGTCCCACATATCACCGGCTTCATACATTCGTCTTAGTTTTAATTAGCAGTCATATCTCATAGATCTTCGATTAATGTGATACCTTAAGCCTTTAATACATTGATCTTCCCATAGTTAATGATTTCCTTTCCGCGATTTAATTAACAGCAGCTTGGCGTATCTGTATTTTTTCATTTGTCGAGATCTTTTGGGAATGCTCAAGGCGGTGGAAACGTTTATCTTACACTCAGCCTTTGAATATAAGAAACAATTTGTATGCAACATCACAATGTCTTAAATCTGTGATAGATAGGAATATACGATTTATAGGTATTTCCTTTTTGTGTGGGTGGGTGTGCTAAAGGCCCCCTCTCATTGGGCTCCGGTACTGCGGCGGCACTGCCACGGCAGATTTTTACGGCACCGTCGCGTTTCTTTCACCAATTCTCATTTGCACTCTCACTGACGTGCGACGCATTTGCGTTTGAAGCCTAGATGAGCACGTTATTTAATGAACTTTATTGTTCGACCATCGTATATGGTACAATATATGGCAATAAATCAACAATACTGCAAGGCTAAGCTATCCTACAATTATAAGTACAAAACATTATCGATAACAGTGTATGAATTATAATAAAGCCATGTATGGATTATTTTTCCCCTCGCTTTTAGGATGAAGTATAATGAAATTGACCTATGTAGGTGGTATAAGAGTTGGACATGACAACAATACATCGTTCTGTGTACCAGATATGGTGAAGTTAGTCTTAGTAGTAATACTTTGCAGCGCATCTCTCTCTTTGCCATAAGTGGGACAGGCCATGGCCATCACAAATTGCAATTTATCTTCAATATTTTCGTTACATGTGGGACACAATCTGTGAGTGCCTGGTGTGTTGTGGTGTCGATCCTTTTCAACTTCTAGATAACGTGCGCTGATTCTCAGTGTAGTTACTTCTTAGAAACGGTTTATTATGAATTGATGTGATAAAGTCTTCCCTGCTAAAGTGATTTTTGATTTTATACAATGTTTACTGATATTTGTAAGTGGTTCCCGCCAGCCAGGGAGAAACGTGAGTTTCACACTTTCTTTAAATGTATATCCAAAACGGTTGGTTTGACAGTCATTTTCTTCCCCGAATGATGAAGTGTCGTATGTTTTTTGGATAATCCTGTTAGTAGGTAAATTATTTAATCTTGGCGAGAGTATCTAATCAACTGTGTTTGACTATCAACGATCAATAGGAATTCCTCCAATTCACCCCTTACGGCGAAACATTGAGTAGAATTTGCGATACAGTGTCTGACTGGTATATCAAGTTCAGTTTATCACTGTACTGTATTTCTTGAATGGCACAAGAGCGGGGCGAGTGCATGTAGACGAGTGGTCTGATTCCTTTCCTGAGCGACTAGTCTACCAACTTCCGTACTGGAATAAATGTACAATGATCTAATTCTAAGTGTGATAAAGCAATATCCCAATGAAGATATCAGAAGTTCTACAGCTACAATCATCAACCTCACTACAATGCAGTAAAATAGGTTTAACCAAACTCTTAAACAGATCAATAGCTAGGGAAATGAACCGATTGTATTTTGATGGTAGTGATTTCAATTAATCAGAAATCGCAGTGCTAGCTGTTAATGGATCAAAATACAATGCAAAGTCAATAAAAAAAATGCATCAAAAACTGATTTCAAATAATAAAAAGATTTTCACTTATGACACTTGGTACAACAAATGTAACATGTTATAGAATATACGTATAACCTTGAAACTGACATATCACTTTTTATACAATAGCGCGCGCGGTGAGCTCCGGGCAAGCTCCCGGCGAGCGCGCGGCACTTTGCCACTTGCGTTTTTTTTTTAAATTTGAAAAAAATCGCCATTTCAACCGGCACGCCGGCGGTGTGGACCGGCACTGGTACGGCACTGAGACGTCACTAGGACGGTAAGCCGAGGTCTGTGCACGGCACTGCGGAGGCAGCCATTTCCAAGCTACCGCACGCTACCGCCACAGTACCGCAGCCCAATGAGAGGGGGCCTTAAGGAGTAGCTAGGGCTTTCAATAATACGAGAATTTAAGACACAGCTTACTCATACTATAGAAGATTGTGGAGTAACTGTCAAATCAATAATCATGCACAGCAATGTGTCGATGTTTTGTTTTGTTTTGTTCAAAGAAGAATCAAATAATACAAATGACTGGACGAAGACAAAGTGGCGCCCTAATCAAGTTGTACACAACTTATATTCTAGCGTGTCGATGTTTATACATAAATGATTCAAGCGAGAACACAAAAAATCTGTCAACATTGATGGACATCTGGACTTGTAGACGACGCTGTGCGCAAAGCAGTTCCTCCACTTTGGAACAGCGGCGATCCCATCATGAATATTGCTGTATTAGATGGATTAGACAACCGTAGTTCCGCCACCCAAACAGATCTGTTATCATCCCTCTGCGTTAAACGTAACAAGAACTAACATGCCCGTGGGGAGAACGGTTGGTGAAAACTAATGATCTGGTTTAGACTCGGCGGAGCAGAACGAATCTGCCGGTGCTATATAGTATCTGTACACGTCAGTTAGGGGTCCATCAATTGGAAAGGTATGCGTAAGGAGCTGTAATGGTGTAAGTGAAGAACGGATTTGTCTTGCAACAGTACCTTTATAAGATATTCAGGACGGCTTCGTGGTCTAGAGGACTTGTAAAGTTATGGTTCGTACCGAAAATCTGACATCGTGAGTGAGAAGAATTGAGAGAAGTCTACGTGAAAAATTACTTTTGATACTTTAAAAACTGCTGTTCTCAGTGATGTGTTCAATATCAAACGCATGGCCAGTGCTATTCGGATAACGTATTTCATCACATTGCTGTCATAGGGATTCTTCGCACATCATCGCATGCATTCCTTGGTTGCTTGGTACGCCGCCCAAGAGTCCAGCAGTTTAAACATAACCGTTATGTAATTCAAATGTCATCCGTGTTTTATGATTACAAATGACAAAATGTCTGAAAGCACAAATTTAACCACATAGATATCGGAATTTATGGCTGTACGTTATGAAATATTTAAGCTTTCCAATATTTCATGTCTTTTTTAATAGGTTGGGGGTTTCAGGTGTGGCACATCGTTTGGTGTAAAATGACTTGCCACTGCCTACTCGCAAAGCTGTTGTTTTCACGCCTAAGGGTTACTATACCGACTGACTCATACAAATTCATAGAGAGAGCAACTTGGAAAATATCATCAGCAATAGCTGAAGATTTTGTTCGAGTGATAACGAATGACATGATAAAACAAACGACTACGAACTACAATATGTTCGTCGCAGATGATGCCGCGATTGGCTAAAATTATAGGCAATTTTTTTCATTTTTCAGAGTTCCCTCGTCTGGCTAGGTAAAGACGTGTGCCCTTCGTTTATCAACGGCACTTACAACAGTGTTTTATCCCTTCTCACGGACTGTGAAATGACAGTTTGCCAAGTCATCAAACAGCCACCTTATGGTGTGGAAAATTTCATCACTACTAACGCCTTTACGGGCAGCAGACCACAAGTTGATCCGCAATAACATTTCCTAACCACTTACTCCCACTAGGGCTTCCTCTTTGTCGTAAAGATGCATTACGAGGTTAATCTTCATGGGCGGACGGCGTGAGATTGAAAATTCTCAAAATGTTGGGGACACTTAAGTCAGGCCGGCAAGCAGCGTTTTATGCGCAAAATCATAAGGCGCAGGGTAGCTGTCCTATTGCACAGGTTATATAATATGCAGGTTTGGGGGAGGGCGTCAAGTACAAGTTATGTGTCGCGAGGGTGGTCGGGGGGGGGGGGAGTACACCTGTCAAGAGGAGAGAAGCTGTTGCATTTTGCCTTTTCCAGACACAAGTGGAAGTCGTTTCCTACAACTTCTGCTTTACATCTTGTCTACAATTAATGAAATCTCAAGTTTTTGGGCAAAATTAGCTGGGATTAGAGCAGGATGGAGGAGCGCCACTGTTCCATTCTGTTGGGAGATCCCTGTATATGGTGATGATGAGACGCTTCCTATAATTCTAAGAAGCATACACGCAAACTTAATATCTCAATCCATGCCTGTGCAACGTGACCTCAAACGTGAAATATTCCTGTGGCCGCTCAGTTCAAGGACTGTTAAGAACCACAGAACAATTGACGAATGGTCAAATAAAAGAATGACGTCTTTTATTATACTCGAAGGTGCTATTTGCACATTAGTGGATGAAGAATCACAGGGTGGATCACGCCTATGAAAAATTCATGCCGTTTATGCACACTCATGAAGAGTAGCCTGCGTTTGTCTTAACTTTGTTTGCTACCCTTGGGTGAAAGGGGTTCAAGACGATTGTAAAGACGCCGTGTGATGGCCAATGAGGTTGTTAACCCCAAAGCATTCAAGAGCGCGCCTTGGCCTAAATACATCTTATTAGTTAAGATGCAAAGAATGAGAGGTCGTGGTTTATGGAGACCTCCCTTTAGTCTCCTTTATGCTCCGCCTGGATCATCAATATTTCATTAAAAGTTCTGAAGACTACTGTTCTAGTTTTGACCCTATTCCTTTGGGTATAGACAGTTTCAGACAGCTAGACGACAGTCTCACTATTGTATTGATTTTGTCATCGGGTGCATAAGTGGATTGTTGATAATCCTATAAAGTAGAAAGTTTTCTTTTTAATCTTTAACTTTGAATTATTCTCAAATAAACTGTCAGCTAGTTTTAAAAGACTATGACCTACTAACAGCGCCTAGTTACATGTAAGTCCTCAAATAACTATCGCACAAACAAAGAATGTGTCTAGTCGCGTAGCACCAAAGAATGGTCGTTCTAAGATTGAAGTCAATGGACTGATGATGATGACTAAGGATTGATAGCTTTAAAGAAACTAGGATAGCGTTGCAGTCCCCGTCGGACGTGCTTTCTTTCCAACTACGCCCTGCTTCCTGATACCGAAGAAACAAAACAAATTGTATAAGCTTGTATAAAACCTATTTCCCAACTTCACACATTCAAGTACTGCACAAGAATCCATATTCCTAATGCGACTAGACAAACTTACCATTGAAAAACATGTCTGTTCTTTTATATCTACTATAACTGAAAAGCGAGGAGAAACAGAATTTTTGTATCCGTGAACTGTACTTGTTCTTTTGTTTTGTTGTGACCTGTACTTAGCCAAGTGTGGCAGAAATGTGCAATAAAGGTCTTCATTCATTCATGAAAACTCGCATAATAGCTACTATACCGGGTTCTCGTAGCTTGCCGATGGCCGTAAGGGCAAATATCAGAACCCGATGAACAGTCACTACATACTGGTCAAGGTCGATTTTGTACCCCCTAGTATGTGACACTGGAACTGCATTGGCGTTTTTGTCAAAATCTTCCAAGGAGAATAACTGAACAAAGGAACGACAGATTTCTTTGTTATACAATACGTAGGTAGCTTGGACAGAGATGTACACAATGAAGAGGAAATTATGCAAATTGCGACTTAATTTGCATAAGTAATGAGGAAAATCTATATTTCCATTCTAGGCATTTTGCAATTTGTGACAGCTATCTAATCAGATTCCCGTACATTGCTAAAGGAAAAATGCTCTATGGGGTCTGCAACTGAGGCTAGCTAAATTGCTCAACAGTATGTCCCTCGTTCAGGCAAATGGTACTGGGAATGCTCTGTTGTGTTACTTTAATTGGAACCGTCGCCAACCTGTAATATTATCATCAGTGCAAGATAGCACTTCCCTGGCTGAAACTCAATTATCATCGAACAAAGACGATGAAAATGTGTTGGTGGATCAAAAAGACAAAAGATTGAAAAGCAGATCGCCTGATATCTACGAAAAGCGGTGATGAATTATACTTCCATTTTCATACATTCGACATACAAATCACATCGCACGATCCAATATATCAGAAAATCAAAATGAAGTATTCTACACATGCAAGCAGAGGTTAACTGGAAATCGAAACAAAAGGCATATGCCGTGATCTGGTCGGGTCAGATCATTGACCTCGATTCATCTCTCGCCCTAGATACATATTATGAGAAGGAATTCTAACCATGGGCGCAACCCTTTTCTCTTGGGCCTCTTTCTGTTCCTCTATGGCCCATGTAATTTTTCATTACTAATATCTAATACTAGTAGATGCTAAGCTGTTTTTAAAACCTCCCAAAAGAATAAAGTAAACGGAAATATCACCGTGAGTCAACGAAGCGAAAAATACCTGATATGTAGGACCCTAGGAAGTGTGAGCGATCTGGGCGATGTTGTTGTACCGATTTATCGCATGATTTCCAATATAACAGTTGTTCAAGCAACTGGATACATTTTGGAAACGGTCAGACGCGTTTCAGGTTGCATCCACTACCTTTCGTCAGTGATTGTACAAGATCTGTAGTCGAACAGATATTTTTTTTAAAAACTATTGATTGATATGTAAATGAGGTGAAGACAAATCTTAGAATGTCCAAAAGAAAACAAAAATAAGACAAGGTTGATCAATTAGCTCCTGTTATTTGAGTACAGGAGCTAACTAATGTTGTCTCGCGGGGATGGTAGAGCAGTGACCCAAATGCCGAAAAGTCCGACACACCGAAACTCCTTTACTGCCAGTATTGGGATGATGGGATTGTTTATTCTCGCGCATGATTCATTCTACTCCTCCACAAAACGTAGATACAATGGTATTTTGTGTGATAACATATGAATAGGTTCCAACTGAAATGCAGAATTTCCTAACTGAATCTTGTCTGTGCAATGGCGTGACCTCAGCGTACCTCCAAAGCCTCAGGAATCTGAAATACCAAATCTGTATGGCATGCATTGTTTGCGAAAACCATTAACATTCTGGAGTAAATCCTGGTCTTCCATCTTCAATTCATTTCTGGCCCATAAAGGGTCGAAGACGTCGCGAAACCTAAGAACGTTAGCTTAATATAATCCGGCAGAGCTATATTTCCAGGCCCCACTGGCGGTAATTAATTGTTATGTGTACGTTTGGCCTTGGACTCAAATCAATATTGCTACTCGCTGTAAAGCGACTTCATGGGCTGACTATATGATACTCTGAGCCTCTGGCCAATTCCAACTACATGTACAAAACTTTCATTCAGGACGTAAATGGCAGAACACCAGTTGCTTTCAAAGTTTGAAAACGTAGTGGATAATCATGTATCTTCAAAGACCAGCATTCACACAACAATGCGCTCTTGGTTAATTTTCTGCGCTAGAACTATTTCCTTACTGCATGACAGAAGCGTCTATCGTCTGGTGCGTCTCTGGTCATTCATGTGTTGCCTTTTCAGAGAGTATATTTCACCCTGGGTCCACTGACTATCAGCTTCCAAAGAGGAACTCTTTTCTTGCTGCTTGACAAAATCGTCTATTGTCTGGTGCGTCTTTGACTTTGGTCATTCATGTGTTGCCTTTTCAGAGAGCAGATTTCACCCTGGGTCCACTGACTATCAGCTCCCAGCGAGAGGCGGCTGTTGACTTTACAAAGCCCTACATGGATTATGGAAACGGGCTTGTTATGAAGAAGCCGGCTGCTGAGCGACCCAATCTGTTCGCCTTCCTCCTGCCCTTCCAGATTACTGTGTGGATGTCGATCATTGCTGCCCTCTTTGCAGTTGGTAAGTTAAGATCCTCACATTTCAAGCAATACATCCTGACTCTTTTCAACTCGACTGTTCAAAAGGAACGTAAGCTTCTGCAAAGTCGAGTTCGGTTATTCAAACTTCAGGCAATACATCCTTACTCTTTTCTTCTCGACTTTGCAAAAGCAACGTACGCTTGTCGTACAGTGTTAGTATACAGTACCAGACCGCCAGCAAAAGGCAATAGCATTTACAGAATTCCAACGCAAAGAAAAGAAATTGATATTACCATGCCTCCACTGAAGACCCTCATGAAATATCATGGTTGGGAACGTCAAAGTTCTCTGAAACGCATCGTCACTGAAGCCTGTATCAGATTCGAGTGAACAACCGCGGAGGATCCGGACCAGTGGACATGTGGCGTCAGCCGCCGGTCCAAAGTGTCATGATTTAACGTTGATAACAAATAACTCCAAATGAAAATTGACCAGATAGCCTGTCCGATCTCATCTAACGTTACATGATAGAGTAACGTCCTCCTCATCACCAAGACCATTGGACCATTAAAACCTAGCTATAGGGTCAGCCATGCCCACCTGGCATGAAATTAGAAAAAAAGCCTAGGCGGACTGTCTATACCCGCTGCATCTTCGATACCATGTTCACTTAATCAAGAGATGCCGATCATGATGCTTGTCATACCAACCAGGCTAGTGTCAATATACCAATTCGGTTAGCAACGCATCTAAAGGCATTGGGGATGGTACGCCAAAAACAGTTACTAAAAATTCTATCCAGTTACTTGAGTAACTGTTCTTGGCGTGTCTCATCACCTGAATGTCTAATCTTCATCAACGTAATTGGTATAATATATAACCTACAATGCACAATTGCTGAGTTCTTTATCTACTTCAGGCTTCCTTCTGTGGGCTACCAGTAGGATTCGTTACACACTCGGTGTTGGCGACTTAGAAAATGACAACGACAACAACTTCACCCTCAAGAACAGTCTGTGGTTCTCCTATTGGTCCATCGTCAGAAAAGGTAAATCTTAACATTTGAATCTTCATTGAGTCCTCTTTATAGAATATGATTCGTTCTTTTGCATAGTAAGTTAGAGAATCATTGTATAGTTACTGCAACGTTTTGCTATGAAAGATTACACCGATAAAATGGAAGCAAGTCATGATCATAAGCACTGTGATAACCATGGCCATCAGTCAAGTACATGTACGGAACTACATTGTTTGATTTATTATTTGTTACCATGTTAGTGAAGCAAACTTAATAAAGTTATATTGTCTCCCTGAAATTATCACCACTCCCCAATTATACTTGACACTGGAGTTTATGCAAAGTGGTTTAATCTTTGATATATTTGAAGGTTACGTAAGGTAAAGCGACCTGTGAATACTACTTTGCACCAGGTGGCGAGCCAGCCCCTCGAGCTATCCACACCAGATTGCTCGGTGGCTTCTGGTGGCTGTTCTCCCTCATTGTCATGGCAACGTACACGGCCAACCTCACGGCCTTCCTGACAGTCAAGCGCCTGGAAACCCCCATACGGTCCCTCGAGGATCTGGTCCAACAGTCCACTGTGGAGTTCGGCACCGTCAGGGGCAACTTTCTCTACAACTTCTTTCGAGAACAGAAAGGTGATTTACATCATCACTCTCTCCCATTGTCCGTCTACTGATCTGGCTATGTAGCGCTTTCAATAGATACAACGTAGAGAGGCGGGGAGTGTTTTAATCAAATTCATTAAGAACCTAGTGTTACCATCGACTAACAATAGAGGGCGGCTCATACAAATAAGTTGGCAAGATTTATTGTCAACTTTGACTTGTTCCATATCGAATGCAGCTGCGTGTTTGACTGAAATATCGGTCGGTCATCACCTATACAGTAATTCTACAGTACACGAAGCACCAGTAGCTGGGACAGAGCTTATCAAAACTTTTAAACTAATGTTGATCCTCTAAAATTTTTTGCCATGCACTTTTTCTGTGGTCTTTGCGGTACATTACCCATGCAAACGTGGGTACTTGATTTCCCTGCACTCCCGCACCGAAAAAGTATACCTCCAGGAGTGCTATTCAAAGAAAGTTTGAAAATGGGCTTGTGATTGATGATGATTTTTGTAGCAAGGCAAATCCCATCAGAATCACCAATTTTACCGCAGCGCCTTCTGTTATCTGCGTTAATCATGCCATTACCAGTGACATTTTCCCTGGCGCCGCGTCTACGGACCAAACATCGGTGCAGTTTTTGTGGTCTTCTTCTTCTGAAACCGGTGAATGGCCTAGCTAGTGGGTAGAGTGTTCGCCTCGCATACGGTAGGTCGTGAATTCGATCCCCGGCCGGGTCATACCAAAGCATTCAGCATTTGGGGAAAAGTATGGAAGTTAAAAACCAGTGGACTAGCCCCCTGCTGTAGTGATTGCACAAAGTTGTGTGGCCCAAGGGCTACTGAAACGGAGATGGACGCCGCCCTATGCAGCATCGGTGCGGGAAGGACTTTGACTTTTTTTACTCTTCTTCCAGGTACCGAAAACGTCTTTGATCGGATCTGGTACGCACTGGAAACCGACCCGGACATGCTCGTGGACAACCAGACGGAAGGGGTGGAAAGAACACGACGTGGGAACTACGCCTATATCGGTAAACGTTCACACACAACTTCGTTGTTTCTATCAGTGATGTTTCAACACTTAACAAAGTTTGACGGGGCTTTCAAACTAGTGCTTTTTGTCATTTCATTGAATGCAATAAACATGATGTAGAGTAGATGTAACTAGAAGAGCCACTGTGTCTTTACTAAGAAATCCTCAACAGCTCGTTGCTGGTATCTTTGCAAAATATCGAAGGGAAATGCTCAAAAAGGAATGTCTCTTACTGAATCATTGGTATCTATTTCATCTTATAAACGTTGATTTACAAGAGGGCCACTAGTCATAAAGGACACGTTACATTGAGTCAGACAAAAGTAAACATTTAGAGAAAAAATAAAATCTGATATGTAAAAAAAAATACTAGTTGTTCATAACTCAAAGTCTTAGTCGTTCCAAGGTCAATAGAGGCTAAGTTTTGAAGTGAGAATTCAAGAAATTACATGAAACATACATCTCGAGGCCATGACTATAGTCATATCCACGACAATCACCAAGTCTAATTGCACATTCTGTTCTATCTAGGAGAGTACCCAGCACTAATGTATGAAGTTCGTCATGATGAAGGATGCCAGCTGATGATGGTAGGGAACCCGTTCATGAACCGCGGTTACGGCATCGCCACCAAGAGAGGCAACTCACTCAGCAAGACTCTATCCGTCGGGTACGTTCATTGGTGTGCGTGTATACATTCAACATATTTTACTTTACTTTGGTTAATTGGGGCCGCGTATATGACAATGCTTAACGTTTGGGACCGTATTGTAAGCAGCGACACCTAGCCTGCAGTGTGGAATAGTACCAGTCAGTATTGTACTGATTAAGGTGATTGACAGCCACCCAAAAGTCGGCTGTGAGTGTATGTCTTAGTTGTGAATAAAGAACCTTGTTATCCACTGATTCTCAAACCAGATGAAATCATTCACGGATTAAACGTTAGGTATTCAATACAAATTCAATACAGTGGATCATCATCATCATTCAAAGAAAGCTATCTGATAAGACCATCCTAAATATGATCATTGAAAAAAACTTATTCCGTTGTGGTGAGGTCATGTGGACTCCACCAAAGCAGTTACAATGGCCCGATTTACACGCAGAAGTCGACTCGGGGCTGTGTTTGAGGACCTTTGGGCTGCGCTGCTAAAGTTCCCTACTAGAAAACGCTACTTGAGTGGCCTAGGGTTCTCCTTGCAGAGTCCCGAGCCGACTCCAAGTCGAATCAAAAACGCGTATGTAAATCGGGCCAGTGAATGATCTGGTAGGCAACCGGTGGCTCTCTGATTTACAATCAGCAGTTCTAGCAAGGCGGTGATATATGGAGAATGAAGTGGTTTATGTCATAAAGGGTAAGTGTTGTTGTAGGACTCCACTGGTTCATTTGAAAGCCCCCATCATTAATCTTCATGATCTGGTAAAAACGACCGAAAAACATTATCAGCCATATGTTGGCACCTGTTGCGGCCTTGTGTGGATCATGCTCACAAACATGAGGACATTGAACTGGCAACATATGTCGCGTACGCAGTGAGTCTACACACGTTTGACTTATAATTAATTCGTGACTAGTTTCGTCATTTCAATGGTTGATAATTTTTTATAAAGCACGAGATGTCTACTACAGTCATGAACCGGAGGCATGTCAGGGAATTCGAACCCAGGGCCTCTAGGTTATAGGTCAAACACGCTAATCGCCAAGCCAACATGGCGCCACAAAGAACTTTGTTGACGTTAAACTTAATGTCTTTAACAGAATTCTCCGTCTGCAAGAGAAAGGGAAGATCACGCAGCTGAAGGACAAGTGGTGGAACAACAGAGGCTGCTCCCTGTTCGGCAAACCTCCGAAGACAGGCGCGGAGGGCCTCGGCCTCGACACGTTCTTCGGGGTCTTCGTCGTGCTGATAGCCGGAGCTGTGTTGGCATGTTTGGTCTCTGTTCTGGAAATATTCTACTACAAATGCTGCAAAAGAAAGTCCATGGTTTGTGTTATAATTATAACTTTCCATCCATTGCAGTTGTGGTATATACTCAGAAGATCCATTCCGTTTCATATGGCTACATTAGATTATAAAAGAAACTTTTCTTTTAACTGGACATTTCAAAAGTATATTACAAACTTTACATCCTTTGCAGCTACGGTATCTACTCAGAAGTTCCATTCCATTTCATATGGTTATGGCAGATTATAAGACAAACTTTTACTTTAACTTTGAACATTTCAGGAGAGGCTAAGCTGAGACTTATTTTGGCGGCGCCAAAACTATATCTTCACATTGTATTTTGTGTAGTACATTGCACTTATCGTTACCGTTGCTGAAAGGCATGCTGAGGAAAAAGCCATAAGAGCAGCCTCATGTCACCATGCAGGTCATTACAAAAGCAAAGGAAGCGTACTAAAAGTCGTTCAATGGGAATTGAATGCGCAGAATTTAGTATCTGTCACCGCCAGGATCCGGGGTTCATGTGTTAGCCGCCAGAAGCAGGAAATTGGGTCATAAAGTAGAGACCAAGAATCTCGTGTTGACTTTAGGTTTCTCTTGTGCCATATGAGTAATTGTGATCATGGTTCAATGTTTGTAGAGTGTCCATTTTCGCACAGGGTATATCAGCACATTACCTTGCCACAGCGCCTTTTCCAAACACGGCTGTAGCCTCTTGATAGCGATAACATTGTGAGTTTGGGCGCTTATTTTGCAGTGGCTGTGGGGCTAGACAGGCACACAGTATCCAGCTAAATCCTTGAAGTTTTCAAACCTCAAACATCGGACCATTTGGGTATCAAAAAGTGGAATAAGAGCAACGTAATAGCACACCCGGGGGTGTCCCTGTGGGTAGTGGTCTGCGCCTTCTGCCTCTCACCACATCTGTTTCAAATTACTTGGACCAGATGGACTGGGGTTCAAGCCCCAGGTAGGACACCTCTGGACAAGAGGCGCATTGAGTCATACCAAAGACTTTATTATAAAAATGGTACATACTTCTGAAACAGTATGGAAGTTAAACTAGCCCCCTGCTGCAGTGATTGCACCACAGTGTGGCCCAGGGTTATGAAACTGAGATGGGCACCGCCCTATACATCAATAATGGTGTGGGAGGATTTTTTTTGAAATAGCACACCCAGCCCCTCAAGTCAAAATCCTCTTGTTCGTATAACTGCTATCAATGTTATTAATAGCGTAAGTTTTATTACCTCCATGGGATGTGTCGTGAAGGTTATATTTTCAACAGAGCTTGTGTGTCTGGTTGTCTAGCTGTCTTGTAAACAAGATAGCTAAAGAATGGCTGGATAGACTGATCTCCTATTAGATGTGTTGATAGGGTGTGACAAAAGCTGGAAATGATTAGAACTTTTTCACACTTCTAGTAAGATGACCTGTTTCATATTTGGTGCGTTGATAGGTTGTGACAAAAGCTGGAAATTATAAGATTTTTTTCTTCATGCTTCTAGATGACTAGTTTCATACTTGGTGTGTTGGTTGGTAGGTTGGAAATGATTAGATTTTCTTTTTTATACTTCTAGATGACTGGAACGACAACGGAGCTGGAGAAGCTCATGGTGGACACTGAGGCCGACAAACTCGCCAGAACGACGCTGAAGTGTCTGGAGGAGGGCAGTCTTCAGCTGGTCATCAGAAAGGCGGGGGACAACCACCTGGTCGAAAACAACGTGCCTGTTAGCATCTCAAGGGAAAGCCTCCACAAGGGGAACGACAAGATTGACTAAGAGCTTAAACGGAAATCGACTGTTACCGTAGGAACTTTCACTGAAGAGACCTGATTACTGGTAACAACAGCTCGAATGGACGTTTGCCTGTGTATCGAACATAAATGGTTCGTTTGTGAATATTAGTCATCCAAGAAATTGAGGAACACAATTCTAATTCAATCTATACCACTGGATTATAATATGAAAATATCAAACGTTTCAGATGTCCTTCCAACACCTTTCTTCAGTGGTGCAAATCTGAAACGTCTGATATTTGCATATTGTAATATGGTGGTAAAGATTGAATTAGAATTTCATTCGAACATAATGACGTTCTGAAAAACAGCTGTCTTGAACAAGGTAAGATAGATCCAGAGCACATGTGCCAAACTCCTTGCCATGCGAGGGAGCGATGGGTAGTGAGTGTTTAATCGTGTTGTGAAGGGCTGGAATTGGCTAGAGCCATCCATGGTCGTTAATCGCGCCTTATTAAGAGGTAATTGCAGCAGTAATTCTCTACATAACGTAAATCAGGACAACTTAACAGAGCAGTATCTCATTAAAGCCCCATTAGATGTAAGTTGAAAGCTATTAATGTGTTTTGAATATATTGGTATTCTGGAGTTGTCTTTGTGTAGTTAACCAAGCAATTCGTACTGCGGACGTGTGGAACAGGAATTTCGATGTATCGGTATTTATAGAGTAATTTACATAGAGAGTAACACGAAATTAGATTTGTGGTCAGTATGGAATATAAAACATGTTTTGCAGCTTAAAAGGAGCTTAAACTAATTCACCTATACATGAATGGCACAGTGCGTAATTCAATTGGGTCGAAGTAGTCCAAATAGAACGTTACAGTCACATAGATGGGATTACAGTGTCCGGAACTGTTACAGGTTTGACGTTAAATGGAATGTTGCACACATTGCGCCAAAGTAGACGAAAATAGAATGTTCCAGTTACGTACTATATGGGATTAAAGTGCCCAGAACTGTTACAGGTTTGACGTTAAAATGACCATCCCTTGATGCGAACAACGGAAACGAGTCGAAAAACTGTATCAATATTTATCGTACTGTGTCATATACTTTGTGACAACGCTCCCTGTATGTGAGCTAGTTGTGTATAGTGAACAGTACATGTGTAACATGAACATTGCCGAGCAGAAAATATCTGACTCGAAGAAAAAAACACTTTGACCGCGAATGTTCCTTTGCATTGGCATTTCTAAATGGAGGATTGAAGTAGTGAAGATTTTTGTACGTGTACAGCTGATGTATAGTCAAATGATGTGTTAATATTTGTGTCATTACGATCAACAGTGAAACCGCAGATTCAATGTCATTTCGACGTCCACAAGATGTTGGTTTTATCGTTGAAAACGCGTACATGGCATTTCGGTAACGATGTACTTAGTACTGTAAAGATGTTAGGTCAGTGGATATTACTGAGATGTACATGTTATCTATATGGCTGAACAATAAAATTTCCGGGACTGTACTTGCCGCAGAGAGTGATTCCAAGATACCATTTGGAGAAATCCTGACAGCATACCCAGCCACAGCGTGATAGCAAATGTAATTACTTCCTGCTGTTATATATTCTGCCACACTATAATCGGCTTTTATGATACACATGCGTCTGCATTATGTAAAACCACCTCTATGACAGCCAACATTCCTTTCATTAACTCAGGAATATGAGGAACAAAAAACGGTGCAATGTTAAACGAAATCAATGTTATTCAACTCCGTTCTTTCAATTCGAGGTCGTAGGTTGCACATGAAAGGAATATCATCAAATGTATCATGGCCTGTATCAAGCACACTTCAAAGTATCATACACAGCAGGGGCTTCACGTTCATGTGTAAATGTAAAAGTTTCCAGATTACATCCGGTCTTAACATCATTGCTAATACGACATACTGGCTCCCCAGTCTAATCAAGCCTGAAGGGTAAAGGGGTTACTGTATAATACGGCGTTAATTTGTTACAAGCAGCCTTGAGAGACCCGGAACTGGATTACATGGATTACATAGATGGAAATGAAGGTCTCAGAGGGTAAAGTAGTTGCTTAGATCTCCACATGATTTGGCTGGCTGATGGATCCTACTTGATAACTGATCGAGGAAATAATCTCAGCCGAGCGGCTTTCCCAGGGCACACGTATGGAAAGATAGATCGGTACTGTGCAACCTCTCCAACAGTTTACGAGCTTTCGATATATCATCTTCCTTATGGGTGTTTAGAGCTGCTTACACATTAGTTCGCTTTAATTAAAAGTTACGAGGATCTCTGCCTACATGACCTTTGCTGAGGATATCAGCTAAATTGACGAGTGGAAAGAAACATACTTTCAATAGTTCGGAGTCTTTCCACTCACGTAGTATTCAATGAGGCATTTAAAGCTGACTATCATAGAAGAATATACTTTATGGTTGTTATTACTTTAACGAGCTCTGAAAATGTCAGTGTTCAATAAAATCTGCAAGGACAACTATTGACATCATAAAAGCACACCGTAAGTTCCCAAAACACTTTATAACATAAACTGCAACCTTTGCAATTTCAAGATTTACAATCTATCTTATTATCATCGAAGCCAACTATGTGAACGCAATGTGATACATCACTTGACAACTGCGAGCGCAATAGTTCAAGTAGATTAAACATGAGTGTGAGCGTGATATGTCAAATGATAAATGTATGCTCAAAAGTGCAAGTTGATGATATGCTAATAAAAACTGATAAAGGATATTCGAAACTTACATTCTAAAACCAATGAAAAATTAACATTTGCATTTTGGGGTACGTTAGACATGCACCATGAAATGTGGTCTAGCTTCTAGAGAAAGACATTGTCGAAGTCTAAAAATCAATTCAACGTCATACTTCCAGTACAGCAAACTTGTAATACCTTATTACTTTGCAACATAATTGAAGCAATGACAATCTTAACACAAGGTGTGTGGATGAAATATATTATATATACTATTTGTAATTCAACAGTAAAACTTAACTCTTGTATTTTTGTCTTAACAGTTTGCATACAATATATTAAGTATATACATGTATGGGATAGCAATGAACACGAACCAGAAGTATTCATCACGTTTTGATATGACACATGAATGCAGTGTCACAGGTAACTGAAGGGCAAAGGATTGAACGACTAATTGGCTTCACACCTAATACTCCACGAAATATTGTGTAAGATGTAACGAAGTCTCTAGGATGACAACCTTATCAAAAAACAGGCAATAACATGGTGACAGCTAATAACATCACCAGAGAAGCAGACATGAAGGCACGTACAAGTGTATATAGTTAGTTAGACCGAGTCAATATACTTGGAATATGTCACTGCAATACCAGGTACGTTACATGTTATTGTGAACGAAATCGGATCCCCAAGACTAATCAACATCCTTCAATCAACATTTGTGACTGCTGCTTCTTCTCATTCTTCTACAAGTGAGCTACATGTAAGGAAATGAGCAGTAATCTTTCAACCTTTTTGTTTCCGACTCTTAGAGCCCAGGATTTTGTTTCAAAGACCCCACGTGCACCTGATATTATGAAATGATATTAAAATCAAGATTTACTCCCAGTCTTGTTATAATATACGCCCCTCGGACGTGCTGTGAGAAACAGTAATCTTCTTTAACTTAAAAGAGAAGCACCATGTAATTTATCTGTACTGCTCTTCCTGAAAGTGAAACTGTATCAGGAAATACACTGGTGATAATATGAAATGTGCTGCAAAATGAAAATGCCAAGGTATGTTGTCTCGTCCTGGGAAATCTCCCAGAAATGTCGACACTAATTGATGAATGGTTATCGTAAACTAGTACATCGCTTACGCTATAAATATTAAGTGAAATGCAATTAATGAGACCGGCTCCCTCCTTGTGAAAAGAAATACGAAGATACCTCCAGGGCCAAACATTTCTTGCAAACAGCGTGGAAATTTCAAGTATACCCCCTGCAACTTTTCATTTTAAGATTTTGCCATTACAAAACAAATACTCCAAAATTAATACACACTGTACCTCACATGCCAAACTCCTTATTCCTTGTCGTAAACTTTCCAGTTAATCTCTTCCAGTGCAGTTTCTTAGGCACCTCGGTAATCAATTTTGATTGCAGTTATGATAAGCGATATGTAACCATGATACAGATGACGGATCGTCTTCAACCTGTGACAGGATGGAAACTAAATAGTCTGCCTATTGTACCTTAAAATATTCCAGCAAAGATGCTGTTGAAAGTGTCTTGAGCCTCAGCCGCAGCATCCTCAAGCCTGGAATTGATATATTCACCTTATTTTAATCAAATTGTCTTAGTAAAACTCGTACCACAACATAACAACCGAATCACAACACTAAAGAAACTCATAGAAACAGAAACTAATTTAGAAGGACATGCTCTCCTCTCAGCAATGAATGACAAGCAGTTCTGGAGAACAGGCTTCACTTGCTGCACCTCGTGACGAGGAGGACCGATGATGATGATGAAGACTTGTATACATGTTTACTTGGATTTATGTTTACATGTATATCCTAAACCATTGCATATAATCTGTAAGTATAGTTTTGAGAGAAGTATTACAGCAAGGTCAGCTCAAAGAAACATGTAGGATGGAAAAACAATAACCTTGTGTCTGCATTTGTGAAGAAAGATGGTAGAGACTTGTTGAAAGCCACCACTTCAGGGGATTCCTTCTTAAGTGCTGCTGGTCCTGAGTTCTTCAAGATAGACCGTGGCTCATCATTTGTTAGAAAATCGTCAACGGTTAGAGCCTCAGGAGGATACTTCACTTGATCTTCAGAATAGCTGTTCCCAGTTTTTGGTGTTTCACCCTGCAATATATTCAACAATCAACGTAAATACCACGTAAAAGAAACTTTTACTCTTTCTTTTGCTTATTTGTGTTTATATTGTATAACAAGTAAACCCCTTAATGGCGCAACACACCAGGTTTGTTCTCAAGAGTACAAGCTGCATATCTTGACATATTAATTTGATCCACTCATACCAGGAAGGACCCCTACTCTTTTTGATAAGTGTGGTGGGTTTTATCTGATGCACTTCTGTAGCAATTCTTGCAAACCTTCTCTGTAACTTACAGCAATGACGTTCAGCGAGCCCCAAGTAAAAATAATCACAAAGGGGTAACACTGTTCTAAAGGCAAAGTATCTAACCACAGAAAGGAAAACCCGTAGCCTCTTTGCAAAATACAGATATCAATAAAGTTATTCCTAAGCCCTGATATCATGCCCACCTAAGGTATGTGTCATTATTGGAGTATATCAAAGGTTACACTCCACAGCTGCATTAAGTTGTATCTTTATGTGCACATGTGGCCTGCAAGACTGTCACGTCCCATGGTGAAATGTCAAGTATTAATATATGCTCCACGGAGGTGCAAATCTGCACAGAAGCAGATAACTTTCAAATTCCTGGAAGGGAAATGGACACAATTTATCTGCCATTCATGCACCCTAATTCTAAGTTGACCCGTAGAAAAGGTGTCTCCAATCTGTACTTATGGAAGGTGGAGTACTGTGTGGAATATTCATCTTTATTTTCAAGGGTACTGTGCAGTTGTTTCCCTGATAACATCCACAGGTAGATTCATTTTCACCTGCTTGGAAAAGAAGAAAAAAACGTGTCCCTTGTAGAAATCATCAGTTGCAAATATCTTGACATAGAATTTTGTAAATGAGAAACTACCACAATGTAATGTGTGATGAGGGAACCAATCAAAATTAAGAGGGGTCATCCACTGGAAAAAGGTGCTCCCTCAATGGAAGATATCCCTCTGGAAGTGGCTGACCCGAAGTAAAGTTGCAGTCTGTGATGCTGCATTTATTGCTGAATAAAAAAAAACTACAAAACTACTGTATTTTCTAAATAAAAAAAACTATCACATAGGTGAAGCTTATGGAAAACAGCATATTGTGGGCAATCTTATCAACAATCTTCCTAGGGGGGGTACCCACTGGAGAAAGGTGCTCCCTCAATGGAAGATAGCCCTCCGGAAGTGGTTGACCAGAAGTGACGTTGCTGTCTGTGGTGCTGAATTTATTGCTGTTGACCTCTGAGAACTCAAACGCACCCTTGGCCCATGTTCCTCTGCAATCATCTTTCTTCTCCCTTTAGATGAATACAAATTAGCTAATTACGCACACTGGCTTATAATTCTTTTCAATTGCTACAGTTTCAAAAGGAGTTAATCAATAATGTTACTGTCTATGGTGCTGAATTCCCAGCTGTAACCCTCGCAACGTGACCTTGAACTTCTATAACATGTAGTTTGCATTATACCGATTTTTCTTTAGTTTAACAGTCAACACACTGAAAGAAAGTATTGAGGAGTATCATTTCCAGTGCAATGATATCCAAATTCATAACCTCCAACTGCTGCTAACATCAAAAGAAGCAAATCCATAAAGTTTTCAAGCTTTAGATACTTCTTCTTGTTGAGAGAGGTGCTGGTATATTTGACAGCATGTCGTGTGTATGAAAGAGATATGGGACAAAGTGGGGAGGAATGAAGATGCATAAAAAACACTGTCATAAATGTGGGCCATGCATGTTACCGCATAAACCCCTTATAGGTATGAACAATAATGATGGATGAGTGCTCTCTGATAAATGGGTGCCACCTGGTGGTGTGTGACATCCGAGACTGGTGGATCTCCCTAGCAGAGCAGAAGTCCTTTGCCCCTGGGGTAAACGGAGGGGGCACGGAAGCTCGGTATCTCCCTGCTGTGGGGGTTCGAACGGCAGTCAACCTAATGGACAATAAATCAGTCATTACTCTAGGGAGAAAAACATCAACACTACATTTAGATGGTTACGGGCATTTCTGCAGACACCACACATTATCAGCATGATGCCCGCTTTTCTTAGCTACCATTTCTTCTAAGGTGTCAACTCATCAATGCAGTCAATCAATCAATCAAGTTCTGCGAGGGTTTAATGCCATGAAGCATTAGAGTACTTAATACATTACACAGTAGGGGTGGTCGGGATTCAAACATAGGATACTACCCATGCTGTATTCTGAGACAAAATCAAACGGTCATATATCAAAGTTTGATTTCTTGAAGAGTTGGCCATTTTCACTTTTAGCTCACCCTGTGTGATGCTCTGAGTGTTTTTTCTGCGCAGACTGAGGAAAAGAAACTGGATATGCAGGGGCCTTTGCGGCTGGCTTTGGGTACGTTTTGGCACCAATGGTAGAGGCAGAAGGTGTTTTCCAGGCAAACACCTTGCCCTGTCTCCTTATGGACCCAGTTCCTAGCGTCCTTGGATGCAACTGGCTGTGCTGTGATGGAGGAGGATCTGTACTATGTGGCAACTCCTCTTGAGGCTGTATATTCACAAACTCTGAAAGTTGAGAATACAATATCTAATGCAAATGTAGCATTTGTGGCCTTTCGTCTTTTAAGTCAACAAACAAATAAACAGACCAGCAAAACATGGGAAAACATTTCATCCTCCTTGGCAATGACAAAAAGTCAGCAAATGACAAATCTCCTCTCTTTCATGGTATAAATCTCAATGTTCTCTACCTCAATGATAAAGAATTAATTAGGAGTAATTGCTGAGGTGCCATTATGGCAGTGCATCTTTTTTTAGAAAGCTTTACATTACCATTAGCAACTCAACTATGAAAAAGGTGACACCTCACCCAACATGACAACATGCAAGACTTGTGTTGCTAATACACAGTAATCTATGACTATCTAATTGAGTCGGACATGTAGCTACCCGAGGAGGAATGAGGTATTGCTTCTTTAGAGGTTCCAAAAAGATCTGTTCTGTTAAAAAGGTGATATCTCACCCAACATGACAACATGCAAGACTTGTGTTGCAAATACAGTAATCTATGAATATCTAATAGAAGCAGACATGTAATATCTACCCAAGGAGGAATGAGGTATTGCTTCTTCAGAGTTTCCAAAAAGATCACCATCCTCTTCCACCCAGGAAGGATCTTCAGCTTCCCTCTCTGACTGGATCTCATTACTCCTAGTTTTGGAATAAGGCAAAGTAATTTGATCACTTGCTGGCTTTATATACTAGTAGATATTGATTCAAGGAATAATCAGATTATCTCAATATTTGAGTTTATCTACATATCTACATATCTCATACAAAATAATCACTGTTATTCCAGTAAGGACAGTTTCAATTCCGTTGCTACATTGGTAATAACTGCTTATGCTGTAGATACCCATAAGAGCAAGTCTACGAAAACCACGCCTTCCGCACTGGTATTCCAGTGCTGAATCAACGGACGAATCGGCCTCAGCACTGGTTTTCCAGTGCTGACGAAAGTTCAGCACTGATTTTCCAGTGCTGAAGAAAATTCAGCACTCGTTTTCCAGTGCTGAAGAAAGTTCAATTAGAAAACGAGTGCTGAAGTGTTTTCAGCACTGGAACGTTTTTTTACCAGTGCTGAGAGAAGAAAAGTCGTAAGAAGTGCCGCATGGTCACTTGAACTTACGTACTTTGTGATTCATTTAGAATAAACAATGACCAACTTTATTCCGACACAATTTTGTCATTTTGTTCATTGTGTAATTATATAATAGATATAGGTATGAGGGATGTGTTACAAATAAAGAACTTTATTTCTTTCTTTCTGGTCTGACATGCGTTCACCAGTTTATTTATGATTTTGTACACGATGCGTTGTGTAGACATAGTTGTATTCACCGGTTTATTCGTAATTTTGAACACGATGTCTGTACATAGGTCCGTTTACCAGTTTATTAGTACCGTAGTATTATGCGAATATAAGTCTGACTACGTTTAGTTAGGTACTTCAGGGAGGGTTCTTTTGTAACCTTGGTTAATACGCAGTCTAATGCGTTTTCAGATATGCGTACAATAGCCTTAGTTGGTATTTTGCTAACAACTTGTACTACTGTAAAGCTCATGATATTCATATGTAAGTAGTTTCAATCAAGTATTTTTTTCGTAAAATGACTAGTAACAATGCGTGTAATTCTGTTTAAGGCTTGTTTCCATGCGTTCTGTTTAAGGCTTGTTTTGTTGCCATATTTAACGTGCACGGTAATCATGCCAAATAAAATGTTTTGAAAATAGTATTGGTTCGTTTGCTAATCAGTATTTTGAAATTCAACATTTTGAAATTCAATAGGGAAGTAAAATTTGTAATTTCAGGTAGGCAAATGAGTTCCCGGGTGTCTGGTAACTTGTCCGCAAACGCGTCGATGATTTATAGTCAGAGCAGCGTCAGAGCACCTTACCCCGGTAATATAGAAATTGAAATCTGTCATAGATATACGCTATGGATAAATTTCAGTGAATAGTCCGGAAAAATACTACGTTTTAAAATCGCAAGTAAGTCACCGCCGTAACGTATCTCAGCACTAGTTTTCCAGTGCGAAATATTTGTCAGCACTCGGTTTCCAGTGCCGAAGCTTGTCTCGGCACTCGGTTTCCAGTGCTGACGTCGAGTTCTCCAGTGCTGAACTCCACTCAGCACTGGTTTTCCAGTGCGGAACTAAACTCAGCACTGGTTTTCCAGTGCTGAACTAAACTCAGCACTGGTTTTTCAGTGCTGAAGCCACTTTCAGCACTGGAACCGAGTGCTGAAAAAGGAGAGCGTGGTTTTCGTAGTTTTGCCCCATAAGACCAGGTTTTCAAGCCTTTGATTATCATTCAAGGCATTAGAACTTGAAGTATCAAAAGTACATGTAGAATATAACCTAAAGTAACTACTCTCTGTACACCTCATATGAATATGTATTATTATGAATGTAAGGTACATTATGCATAACAAAATAGAAATTTCATAGTATCCTTACTCCTAACTACTGTCATACTGTAATATATGCATAACACAGATGGCAATGAAAATAATTACTAGTCATTCACTGATGGCTTCATTAAGTATATCAATTACGCCAGAACCAAAATTCACGGATGAAAATCATCTTTCACAAACTTGGACTCGTGCCCAAAAAATTCATAAGACTAGTAGTTGATGAAATTATAGAGGGAACAATCCGCATCAACCATGGAACGAAATTTAATCAATCAGACAGTGCGGTGATTAAGAAATGAATTAACCAAAAAGGATTTTGGCTCGACCTCATGGGTGCTCTTCCTTGCATGCTTGAGCCAGCAAAAGACTGCCTTCTGGCACTGCTCGGCAACACCTGGTTCTGAATGACTGGGTTCCTATTCATCATCGGAGGGAGAGAGATCATTAAAAGGCAATGCAATTACACAACTCATGCCATCAGCAGTAATTCAAATGAGTATGGCCTACGAGAGTTAGATAACACACGGCATCTTTCCAATCGTTTGATATCCTGTGACATGCTTAATTGGCAGATGTATCTTCAAAAGTAGGTTTGGCGTCAGAGTGGAGGAATATTTAAGGATCAACCTAATCAGTTGATGGAAATTTAGCACCGTTAAGATGGATGACAAGCAAGTATGAAGGAAGGAAATCACCTATAAGAGGATGATAACTTCTGCTTAAAGTTGAATCTGCTTGGCGTCTTCTTTGCGTTCTGATCTTCCCACGGGGATGGAGAAGGGCCTTCCCTTGGCTGATACATGTCAGTATTGGTGGGTGGATCAATCTCGGAAGTTGAGAAATCTGCAACAGATCTCTGGCCATCTGCCAACAAAGGGAAGTAATCTGCAGGGCAGGTGGAACGTGAACGGTTTCAAGCATTATCGGGCCTGCGCTCGTTTGGAAAGCAAGATGAACAATTCTGTAGGTCATTGGTTCCAGACGATAAAGCGAGTAATCATTTCTTGTCCAAAAAATGGACCTGTATGCTGGTGAACCAAAGAAGTCTTTCGATGTTGGTAAGGAAAACTATCTATCTCTGTCATGTAGTGTATTTGATTCATACATACTGCAACAACAAGGGACATGCCCTAATTCCTAGCATGTTGGCACTGAAAAAAAAATCATTAAAGATTGATTCATACTCCAGGACTGCAGTAATCAAAAGTAGGATTTCTCTAAATAAAGGCAATTTCTATTGTCCCTATCACTGTCTTGATCAACTATTACATTTTCTCATACTTTCAGCCTGGTATCCATAATATTCTACCTTCAGTTCACTTTTCTGATCACTTCACTGCTGAATAGTCTGGCACCCGTTAATAGAAAACGATTGACATTTAGGTATTTGCCTGGAATTGATTGGCTCCGAGTTTGCACAGATCTCTGTAATGGGAGGGTAAAGGGGTTAAACTGGCATTTGGAAGTTTGATCCCCATTACACAGCTTCTAAGAAATATTTGGTACACTGAATGACTAATGACGTTAGGGCCAAGCGTTTAACAGGGGGATAGGAAAGAATGCAATAAAAACAGTACACGGATGGGAGAAACAGACTAACCTTGTTCCTCGGGTAATAAATCACAGTCTTGCTGCTCTAAGTCCAAGTCACATGTCCACACGGTGCTCAAATTTGGCAGGGTGTCATCATTGAGGAATGCTTCATCTGTCATAAAATAGTTTAATAAGCAACTTATTTCAGCATTACCATTCCTGTTCGTCTCATCGAGAGAAAAACTACAATTATTACAACTAAGATTTGTCAATAGAGATTGAAAGTTAAGGCTTACAAAATGGCAGAGACTGTAAGTGTACAATCAAGATTTACCAACAGCAATATAACTCTCATATTTGCAATCACCAACTTGAAGTAAATAATATTGTTACAGCACATGAAGAAAGAGCAGCAAGGCACTCTATCCGTATGTGCGGTCATTGAACTCTTTGAAATGTTATATAACCACCAGTTTGCAAGCCAGTTTATAAGATCTCTGCAGGCAGTCATGAGTCAAATTTGTATTGCACGTACACGGGCTGTGAGTGAACACCTTGACATTACCATCACAGTCGTGTACACGCATGTATTTTATCTACACAATCCTCAGGTTATTGAAGTGCACTAACAATGCTCCACTGCGTGCTCAGACTCTATCTTGCTGTCCTGTTCGCGATGCATGTGATAGAAATCCAGGTGGTCCCACCCCCTCGCTGGCGTTGCGGGTACTTGCGGAGTGCTCTTATCCAGCTGTAACTTCCTCTTTGCCACCGGACTGTAGGAAAACTGCTGCAGATCTGGAGTGGGTGTGCTGAGGGATGGGCTTGCCTGGTAGATATGGGAAGAGGAAAATTGTTTCATGGTTGAGCAAAGCCACCAACATAAAGGCAAACTGACTGTAGTACGTCGTCATGCCATAAAAAAGGGCATTAGGATTACAGTAATCACTCATCAAAGCTTAATTGAAATTGATGTGTTTATTGTGTTTTCATTGCTTGTAATTAGCCTCTGGGCAAGATTTAGCAGTATGAATGTATCATATTACCAAAATGATATTGGCTTAGCTGTCTGTATATTTCATTAAGCCAGTGCCACTTAAATGTAATTTGAACCATAAAAACATCAAGCATATAACCATTACACAATTTTTTGCAGCACCATTAGCATATGGCTGCGTTTTATATTTGATCAAGTTACTATACTGTCTGTAAATCTATAAAGACTAGGACACATACTAGCTGCGCAGACAAAAATTACAAAACAAAAAGTCCATAAAAAAACTTTTCATACTGTTGAAACATATACAGCTCAATAGTTCAAGAAAACAGTTCAGATTTAATTTCCAGGTGTTTGTTTGATAGAGTCTTTGGAGAACCTTAAGTCTTTTCATACCTTCCCTAACTACCGTGCTATTTGATCAAGCAATGCATCAATTCAAGAAATGGAGAACCTTGAGTCTTTTCATGCCAGGTGTCTGAGGCAGAGCCTGGGCCCTGTTGTGGAGTTGATGTAGATAGGAGGACATGTTGGCGTCACGATTGCTCCTTTGCCGTGCTGTCTTGGAGAAAATCTTGACCCCAAACTTGCAGCACTCGTGAGCGCAGGCATCCTTGTTGATGCAGCGATGGTTACAGGGCTTTCTGTTGGGACCCAGCAATCTTCTAGGTGTCACTGCAACGCTGTCATCTACCGAATATCAAATGTATAGTTTTTAAACATATAATCTATCTAATCATAAAACATCCAAGGGCATATCATATTGCATATCTAGGGAAAAATTCAACATTAAATATATGGTTAAACAAATTACAATTTCCACACAAATTTATGATACTTTTTCATACATTTGAGCACAGGCAAACAATGGAAGGTAATGTAGCTTATTGAAAACAATATACATGTACAAGTTTTTGGAAAAGTAGTAGTTGAATATCGACATTTATATATGATTAAATAATATTGCATAACATGCAGTGTAGTACTGTGTTACAATATGTGTGAGCTGCTACCTGAAAACTATGTTTTATGACAGACAAAACCCTCATTTTTTCTTGGGTTCTGTAAAAATCAATACAATTGAGACTTCACACATGCAAGGACATTGGACTCACTTTCGTTCACCTCTGCCGACCAGTCAATATCAGTCCCCATATCCTCCCAGTCCATTTCCTCCTGGAGGTTCTTCTACATGCAGATCATTGTGATTAACACACATAGATACATCACACAGGATACAGCTCAAAAAGAACACTGCTATCTATTTAATTATCTTTTTGACAGGCAAAAAATGGCCTGTGCACTCAACTTGATCTTGTAGTCATATTTCAACAGATATACTAGATCAAAAGCAGAAAACAGCTCTATTTTTATGGGCCCAGTGTAATAGAGTCTAGTAGTAAAAAATGCATTGTTTGATAGTTTCAATGTTGAATGTAACAAAGATGATAACTATGATGCTGCACCAGACATTGTACCAGAAATGATTTGATAAAGGAGATCCAACTCATACTTAATTTATTGAAAAGAAAGGAACACCTTTCAACGATGGCTATCAAATTGTCCAGTGGGCCGAATCATAACCTGCTTTTATTTGAACTCATTGGGCGACTAGTACCGGTAACTTGGAAGCTATGATGCAAAATGGGGTTGGATGAGCAACAAAGACTCTTTAAAAATGTCAGCAGCAATAAATCAATAAATCATTAATGATCAGCAGGAATCAGAGGACACACCTACAGTAGTTATGTCAACAAACCAGTGCGAAACCTGCATGATTGGTAATTCTTTTATTGCCAGCAGCTTTGAAGCTATAATGGGGAATATGGCTTGATGAGCAAAAGATTAAAGGAATAAAACATTGACAATAGTAGACAACAGCATCAGAGCACACACCTTCACTGTACATGTAGTTATGGCAACAAGCCAAAGACAAAACTACTTGATTAGTAATTCCTTACAGTTTATTGCCAGCAGCTTTGAAATGTGGAATGAGATTTGATGAGGAAAAGATTAAAACATTATAGCTAATCATTTACAGAAGTAGACACACGTATACATTGTCTTATGACATCAAGCATTCACATGTGCATATATTTAAAAAAAAGACTATTTTGCAATCCTGAAGGTTCAGGGATGGATATACATGTAGGACAGGATATACCTTTTGTCTGGGAGTGTTGTCCCAGTTGTTGCTGGTGGCACGGTGCCTCCTGGGACCACTGTAGAAGGGAGTGTACGTACTCTGCACATCCAGGCCCACTGGTAAAGAAGGATAATAAACATATCACCAACATTTTACACAATGATCCTGCACATTAAGATACTTATTTACACAATTGCACTTTTTAATGTAAATGGCGTTGTGTGGCGCAAGTGTAGAGCGCGCGGCTGTCAAACAATGGGACCCGGGATCTAATCCTGGGTTGTGCCCAGAGACATGTCCGAACTTGCCCCCAACGTTGTGCCCTTGGGAAAGGTCCCATGTTTGGGGAGAGCCACACCCCGCGCACGTTTAAGAACCCACCACACCTTTCGAAAAAGAGTAGGGGCATGCCCCAGTGTGCGATGGTCCAAATCTTACAGTCCGGTCTGGGATGACATCTTGAAACAGTGATAGTTCACCTGTTATGTCAATCCTTCCATAAAATGTGGTAAATAAAAAAATGAATAAATATATAAATTCTTATTTTAGAATTAATTCCATGAAGCCAATCTTGTGCTTTGATTCATTTGTAGATGACAGTTTGCAAGTACAAGTATGTTTACAATGCAATACACTGATATCAATTGGTTTTAATTGCCAGTTGTTGCTTTTATTGGTATCTTAATGTGCAGGGTCACTGTGTTTCATTAAGTTTTAATCCAGGGGTACCAGAAAAACAGGTCTAGACCAGCCCTGAGACATATAGTCCCTTGGCTAAACAAGAAACTAAACTATATCTCATCCAAGTATAACTTATATGGAGCATTCATGATCTATATCAAACGCATGATTAGACATACAAGGCAATTTGTAACTGTAACTCTCCCTACCATAGTCTTGACTGATGAAGTTAATGCTCAGATCGTCTCCCTTGTCAGCTCTCTTGACCTCAACCTTTTTTGTCCAACTCCCATTATTCATCAGAGTAGAATCACTGAAAGATTAAAGTTTGATAAATGATACACTAAAAAGATAAAGTCCGAAGTAAATTATTCCTTTTAAAGTCTTTAGCATCAAAAGCATGTGTTATTACTGCGCTTTCATTTTACAATCATCAGATTTTGAACAAAATGATTAATTTGTTGTGTACATGTACTATATAATATGTGAATTGGTAATGTTCAATTTTATTCAGCCAAATCTGTACTTATCTATTTCATCTCAAGGGTACTTGCAAAGCCCCTTTCAACTTATAAAAGTTGATGTCCAAGAGGGTACAGCACAACAGGACTATTCATGTCATTTGGTCAGGAAGAGACAAAAGGGGACAACATTCAGTGAAGCAAATAAAATATAGCCTGAGTATCAGCCTTTTTAGCTCCGCCCGGCTTGGGTAGCGCAGTGGAGCTTGTGTAGCGGACGGAAGCTAAAAAGGCTGGTACTCAGGCTAAATAAAATCTGATGTGTCAAACCAAAATCAATCTTTGTTTCTCTTTCGTGAGTGTACATACATGAGTTCAAAGATTTCCTGGTGTTTTTTCCTTGACGTTCAGGAAGTTCCCAGTCATTACCCCCAGAGGGTTTTCTTCTACGTGGTTATATTTTTTACATGCTTGTTGACTTTGCGTCATACACTTAACATTTCACACGTAATGCTCATGATTTCTGTTTAAATATCGAGGGAAGTTTTGATTTCTAGTTTAGGCAGAGAAGAGAAGTTGTTTGAAAGTTGACTGTGAATATTGAGGGCATTGAACCTTAGTCTTTGTTTGCATATGACATTGTTGTCAGCATCGCCTATCAGCAGCACACACATGTGGTTACGCCCTGCAGTTGCCTTGTCCTTCAGACTTTGGTAGTTGTTGAGAGAGATCACTATTGTCAGCTCCGCCACTGCAGGGCTGTATCTGGCACCCTGTTTGCACAGATAAAAACAAAAGGGTTTAGGAAGGATGATTCTATTATCTTAGCAAATTGCGGTTATTAAACTATGATCAGATGCTGTCAAAAAATCAATGATAAACTATCAAACCTGTCTTATCCAACAAATTAATAGCATAACAATATCAGATCTCTCTGAATGTCATCATTAAGTGATTCTTAAAAACTATAAATTCATAACAAAGAAATATGATTTTCATAACACAACACAGCCAAACCAATAGATAAATAAACACAACACATAGAATATAGAGGCTCAGCAATCCCTCTAACATACCTGCCAAAATCGGAGGTAGATGTTTTGCCATTATCAACAAAGTAACACTCTAAAAACCATTTTTACCTGGCTAGCTCAAAGCTTTAATGTTTTGAAATTGAGGACACAATTTTGAGGACCAATAGTTGCAATTAGCTATATGTAGTTTGTGTCCATTTCAAGAAAGCGAAATTCTTTGATAAGACAAGGAAATTATGCAGTTAAGTGCTGCTGCAGTAATATTGATACCATTCTTTGTGACTTTTATGACATCCTGAGAATTATATAGAATATCATTTACTGCACTTGGCATGTGTCGTGAATGATCTGGATATTATTCTTCATCAATGTTGAAACAAATGCTATTAAGCCTTTGCTAATGTGTACTTCATTGGTTTTTATAATCCCAAAAAGATTCCTCTGCAAACATGTTACGTTAATCTGCTGTTTTTGATACATTTCCCAGCAGTTCTTTAATTCCATTCCCATATATCAGTAAGTGACTTCTTATGCATTCCAATGCATAATCTTGTCAGGATAATCGATTGTCATTCCCCACCATTCCCACAGCTTAATGTTGCTCTATAAACATAATGTAAGACGTTCAGGTTTATTGCTGGGCTGGTCTATAGTACGTCATAATGTAGACTTTATGAAATCGTTAATTCAACGAGTTAAAAGTGAACAGTCTCCTATGTCATTTCCTACCTGCCCTATAGCCAACTCATAGTACTTAGGAAGATTTGACACTGCCTCGTGAACTTTGCATGTTTATAGTACGTCATAATTTACACTTTATGAAAGCATTACTTCAACGAGGGAAAAGTGAACTGTCAAACTCATCTCTCCTACGTCGTTTTCTACGTGGTCTAAAGCCAACTCATACTTCAACAAGGGAAAAGTGTCTAAATAGTCAAACTAATCTTTCCCACTTTATTTCCTACCTGCTCTATAGCCAACTCATACTTAGGAAGATGTGACACCGCCTCGTGAACTTGGTTGCCAAACGGCGGGTGCCTGTTCACAATCTGTCAAAAACAAATCATAAGAGGATCTCGTAATTCGACACTAGCATCTTATCATCCAGGAAGGACCACTCAGAACGGTTTAAAATCTCCATCCATCATTTGAGAAATGAAATACTGCCTTAAAGTAACCTCTTAATGGTGCTTTTAATCTATGACCTATGACATAAAATGAACTGACATGCATAACGTTGATCTTACCATATACTAAAAAAAGTTGCTAAAAGCAAAGTTAGTGTCAATCTAGATTGAAAGTCAGTGGTGGATGATGGAGTCATGAAGCATAAATGGCAAGTGAAACTGCACATGGCGAGGACTACATTACCAATAGTCTTTCACAAAAAGAAAGAGTCCATAGCTATAACATCATTATACTGTCAGTTGCTCTCCAAGCAGAGGTTTGGCTCTGGTTGGTTTTTGAGAACCTGGTTTAGACGCTTTTGTTGCGCTGTCTATTTTGTCCCGTGTTTGTTGTGTCACCAAGCCAAACAGCAACCTAAAGAAAATGCGACAAAATAGAGAGTCCGACAAAAACACCTAAAAACACGTCAAAAACACCTCTGCTTGAAGAGTACATACTTTTGCCTAAGTCATGATCTTCTTAGTAATACATGACAGTCATTGAGAGGTGTATATCATTCTAAAACACACAAATCATAGTGAGTCATGCATACATTACTTGTTGACTTAAAACAAGTCACAAGATATCAATTTGGATATGCATTCAACTTGTACAACTTGTACAAACCATTGACTTTCACATTTCATATATCTGGTGCTAAAAATGTCCTCGTTGATATTCTTAATATGACTGCTGGACAGAACATATTTTGATTTACAGCTTGAAAAATTAGTGTCAAATGTGCACTGTTCAGTTTATCACCACTAAAAGCCCATAAAAGGAAGCTAAATGCTAAATGCTCTAACGGATGTGAAACTTAAGGTTAAAAGTTCCTGATGATGATTTGAAATTCACTCAGAACTGATGTCTAGGCATTTGACATTGACAGAATGCCTGAAGTTAGCTGTGCAAAGGTTAGCTTTGACAGGTAGTTTGATGTATTATGTAACCAAGTGTATACTAGCTTGCCTGTGAAGCTGGGCCATTACGCTGAAGGGCAGTAACTGTTACATAATGAATCTACAACACAGACACATGTAGAATGAAAAGCTATTATCATAATAGTATCATATATATATAGACAACTTTTACAGGGCCTTTTTTACCAGTTCTATCTCCCTCGGGTTTGTCTCCTCAATCTTCTGGAAGCTTGTAAGGCTGGCGTTGAACAGAGCAGTAGCAAGGGTAAGGCCTGGGAAAACATATCCAGTTCATTAAAAAGTTCATTGGTTTGCATGCAAGTTGAAAGAACTTGTGTACTTTTTGCTTCGACAAGACATTTTCAACTGGAAAGGTCATTAGGTAAATGTAACATTTTTATGCTTAAAAAAGGCAAAAAAGGTGACTTGTGTCCTACAGGACCAAACAACCAAGACTTTGTCTTAAACAAGATACTTTTAAGATCACAGGCCATGTAACATTTTTGTCATCACTCATCATCTATATGTACACATTATCATATATTAAGCAGACTACTCGATGTGACTAGAACACATGTACTGCAGTCTATGAAAACCTAAGTATTCAACACCTGTAATATTAGACATTAATGATCATGAAAGAAAGATGATTGCCTATCGATAATGCTTAAGGGTGATTTGTGTTTAATCACAAGTAACCATGATGAACAATTACCAGACACAGCATGTATATCAGTGTCTGCCTTAATATTGTAACAGGGATACAATATTTGCAGATAAATTTTTGTTCAATTTTGAGTGTACCAAAATTAACTTCTAAACCGTGTAGACAAAATGAGTGGAGAGCCTTAAAATATTCAAAACAAACAATATGTTTGAGACAGAAATTTGAAATCAAATTTTTTCTTAACATTTTAATGGAGCTCAATAGCTATAAGAATGTAGAATTATATATATTTGTATGTATATTTGTTTGTGAATGCTTGTTTGCCTGATTGGTTGATTGATTGATTGATTGGTTGACTGATTGATTGATTGATTGGTATATGGATGGGTGGATGGATTGGTTGATTGATTAGACAATTGATTGGTTGATTGATTGATTGATTGATTGATTGATTGATATGTCCTCTCCACGACACCTCTACTTAAAACCCTCTTACCAATTTTGTCCAGCTGCTTTGCAACAAACTTGGAGTTCTCCCACAGTCTTGACCTGAAGCACTTTGACAGGAGGGTGGCATTGAGAAGCACCCTGAACCCTGGTCTGTGCATCAAGAATTCCGTTAAACCTGCAAAATAATCCAAGATGACAATCAAAGTAATCAACAAAGGCTGCATCTTCACAGTACACTTCCAGTACTGTATCTGGTACATGTAAGTTATTATGAGTTGTAAATAATTCAATGCAGTTATATATCTAGAAGGCTGGATTTCTTCAGCATTTCAACCTTAAACCAGTTCAAAATAGCATGCACTGCCAAGATTTAACATTATAAAGAGGCTAACCTCTTACCATTAGGTGGAGATTATTACAAAGTGCATAAAGGTCATCATCATCATGCAAGGTATTATTGTCACTCTTAAGCAGATTAACATCACTCATCACAGACTGAAGCTGATTGAACTCATAAAGCTTCACAATTAAAGTTACCACAGTTGGTGTAATATAGGACGTGAATCAATTAAGACATACATTTGGAGACCCTAGTCCCAGCCCTGAAGATCTTGTTAGTGTCTTGGTTGAGACCAAAGTCTTGGATTGGAAGGCAGCCAAGAGCTGCTTGGATAAGGCTGTAAAATATAAAAATCAATGTACAGTCAGGGCTCGAAATTCATATTTGGGAATAGGTGCACTGGTGCACCCAACTCAAAAAATTGGGTGCACAGAAAGAATTTTGGGTGCACCAGATAAAATAAAGTTGAATGTTCTTCAGAACATAATTACAAAGTTTAACGCTGCTGCCTTTCATAAGAACTTCAATCTGTAATTCTATAGCTAACTTAATAATACATCAAATAAAGTACAGCAAAAAGTTACCATGCTGTTTTTTATACTTACATTTCAAGAATATTCTGTATACTAGTGTACAATAGTACCTTAACCCTATAGGCTACAAAAATATATAGGTGCACCAGTGCACCCACAGTCAAAAATTAGGCGCACAGCTCCAATTTTGGGTGCACTGGGTGCACATGCACCCACTATTTCGAGCCCTGACAGTAGTTACAGTTTAGTTTACCAGCTAAAAAAACTGGTCAAATTAAGACATTAAAACAGTTAGCCAACATAAACTAAAAACAAGAAACTCTGAGATTCAGAGCAAAGTGCAACTGTAATAGCCTGGAGCAGCTCTGTTGGAAAGAATTCATTATTGTCAATTTGAAAAACAGCTCCCACTTAGCTAAGGGCCTTTACCAATACATCCCCAGGCTTTTTCCCAATCCTCAGGCTTGTTTTCTCACTCATTAATACCGAGATAGCCACTACCCCTGGCACTATCTGTGGCATTGTAAAATCACCTCTCATAGTGCTCTTACAGGTTATTGAATGCCCCTTGATCTCCCATGGCAGCTGTGCAAAGTCTGACATCACATTACATCGTACTTGACATCTGGTCGATATTTGGGCGGCAAGCGGTATCAGAAGTCGCATTTGAGTAATAAAGGAGAGATCGGTCCACATAAGTCAATAACACCTGGCAGGGTTTCAAGTGCGGCGCTCTCTGATCTCCTTTCACTGCGAGCCCCTCTGTTTCTGCGGTCCGGCATTCATATCAATCTGTCAACACTGAGAGAACGACCATGGGGTCAAGGAAGGGCACTGTTTTGGATAGACTCTTGCTGATGAAGACATTAGTCTGACAGCATGAAGAACTTTAAGTGCTTACCAATTGACTTTCATCTGCCCAGTCTTTATCTTTCCATCCATTGCAAACCTGGAAGAAAGACAATTGGTAGTTAGTAAGACAGAAATGTCATTACAAATGCTCCACCAAATCAGAACCTCATTTAGACTTCTTCATAGTGATTATTTATAGATCATTTCAAGATTAAACTTCTAGACTCTGTGACTTCATTGCAAAGTTGAAAGAAAGACAATTGCTAGACAAAGCATGTCATATCACAGATGCTTCACCAAATAAGAACCTCATTTAGACTTCTTCATCATGGTTATTTATAGATCATTTCAAGATTAAATTTCTAGACTCTGTGACTACATTACAAGGTTGAAAGAAAGACAATTGCTAGTCCTTGAGACAGGAGCTCTTTCCTTTTAAATGATTCAGATGTGTCCACATAACAGGACCTCTTTAGACCCCTTCTTCTTGGTTATCTGTAGAATGATCATTTAAAGATTGAACTTCTAGACTTCATGACTACAAGTCAGAATTGATATCGTGTTGCAAAAAAGTAGCGCTATATTGTGATAGATCAAAGGCCATTATATCTTTAACAAGTCTTATTTCTGAATTATGTCATTGTTGAAGGGTATTACTAGCTGCAATGATCCAGAAGAAGAGCAGTATGTAGTTAGTTGTAGTATCCATTATCTTATTATACTGCTGCGGGGTTCCCTGATACAGTGGTTGACAGCAGTTGGCTAGTATTCCCACCACGCTCACTGTGTTGATAATTTGTGTCCATGCATGGTATCACATTCATCCCCAGATATTTTAGTCAAAGTAATAGATTTTGCCATGACCTGACGGTGGCCCTGTGTTTGTCCTTGTTCAGGGTGTTGAGAGTTTTCCTCTCATTGATCCGAAGCGTCACATTCTGGAACTCTTTACAGCCGGCAACAGTATTGACCTGTGGCGACAGATATCGAGAGTCTTATAACATAATCCCTGCAGTGAGCATTGTGATCAGTGGAAGTACAGAAAGGAATGTATTATCCATTACAAGGTATAGCAGAAAGAGAGCAATCAATCCCCCATATTTTGTAATGAAGCAATCCGTTCACTGCTTTGTACACATGTAGCATCCTCTATCATGGGTGCTAAACTCATGACACGTTTTGATTCAAATTTGTAATATGTCGTATGATTTGCTACGATGCCCAAGCAATATGATAAAGTATGGCACCTATATGATGGCTGAATACATTATGGATGTTCTACTACCATAACAGAAGATAACAATTCATAGATGTGCACACAATCACAGTTAAACTAAAATGTCTTCCTGAATACTGGATACTACATTATCCTATCACAACACACATAAATGTGGTTCTTTTTCCACCACGATTCATACTTTGCATAAAATTCCATTGACCCTCTTTCCTTTTGATAAGCCAAGTGATTGATTCTGTGGGATTTTTGACAAGAATGCAATAACTTGGATATGTGTCATATTTGACAAAAGGTGACAGTTATAATTTTATGACTTATAGCTTGGACAATGTACTTACCAGGTCCCAAGACCTCCAAGCTATATACATTTTATATGTCATAAAATTATAACTGTCATCATTTATCAAAGATGACAGTTATAATTTATAACTTATAGCTTGGTCAATGTACTTACCAGGTCTCCAAGACTTTCCGTGCCTTCCAGGCTGCTGAATTTGTTCATGGTGTCGTATGTGATGCAGTATCTGGCCATTAGCCTCCCAACCTCTAGTGAGGAATAAGAACGTTCACATCAATAGAGCTTAGGTCAACATTTCCAAACAGTATGATGATTAATGGTGTCACTATAAGGATAACACCAGCAGGTTTCTCCTTATAGATCTACTGCATCAGATGTATAATTCAGTCTAAATTGTGGTAAGTAAACTGTTTGTTTATTAGGCACCATCAAATACAAGGAAGACATTGTGTAAATCTGCTACGAGTACTGAAGGCAGAACTCAAGCAGAAGGTCCCCCTACAACAGAAAAGCTAAGAAAGCTAAGAGAGATCCCTACAACAGAAAAGCTAAGAGAGATCCCTACAACAGAAAAGCTAAGAGAGACCCCTACAACAGAAAAGCTAAGAGAGACCCCTACAACAGAAAAGCTAAGAGAGACCCCTACAACAAAAAAGCTAAGAGAGACCCCTACAACAGAAAAGCTAAGAGAGACCCCTACAACAGAAAAGCTAAGAGAGACCCCTACAACAAAAAAGCTAAGAGAGATCCCTACAACAGAAAAGCTAAGAGAGACCCCTACAACAGAAAAGCTAAGAGAGATCCCTACAACAGAAAAGCTAAGAAAGCTAAGAGAGATCCCTACAACAGAAAAGCTAACAGAGACCCCTACAACAGAAAAGCTAAGAGAGACCCCTACAACAGAAAAGCTAAGAGAGACCCCTACAACAGAAAAGCTAAGAGAGACCCCTACAACAGAAAAGCTAAGAGAGACCCCTACAACAAAAAAGCTAAGAGAGATCCCTACAACAGAAAAGCTAAGAGAGACCCCTACAACAGAAAAGCTAAGAGAGATCCCTACAACAGAAAAGCTAAGAGAGATCCCTACAACAGAAAAGCTAAGAAAGCTAAGAGAGATCCCTACAACAGAAAAGCTAAGAGAGACCCCTACAACAGAAAAGCTAAGAGAGACCCCTACAACAGAAAAGCTAAGAGAGACCCCTACAACAAAAAAGCTAAGAGAGATCCCTACAACAGAAAAGCTAAGAGAGACCCCTACAACAGAAAAGCTAAGAGAGATCCCTACAACAGAAAAGCTAAGAGAGATCCCTACAACAGAAAAGCTAAGAAAGCTAAGAGAGATCCCTACAACAGAAAAGCTAAGAGAGACCCCTACAACAGAAAAGCTAAGAGAGACCCCTACAACAGAAAAGCTAAGAGAGACCCCTACAACAGAAAAGCTAAGAGAGACCCCTACAACAGAAAAGCTAAGAGAGACCCCTACAACAGAAAAGCTAAGAGAGATCCCTACAACAGAAAAGCTAAGAGAGACCCCTACAACAGAAAAGCTAAGAGAGATCCCTACAACAGAAAAGCTAAGAGAGATCCCTACAACAGAAAAGCTAAGAGAGATCCCTACAACAGAAAAACTAAGAAAGCTAAGAGAGATCCCTACAACAGAAAAGCTAAGAGAGACCCCTACAACAGAAAAGCTAAGAGAGACCCCTACAACAGAAAAGCTAAGAGAGACCCCTACAACAGAAAAGCTAAGAGAGACCCCTACAACAGAAAAGCTAAGAGAGATCCCTACAACAGAAAAGCTAAGAGAGATCCCTACAACAGAAAAGGTAAGAGAGACCCCTACAACAGAAAAGCTAAGAGAGACCCCTACAACAGAAAAGCTAAGAGAGATCCCTACAACAGAAAAGCTAAGAGAGACCCCTACAACAGAAAAGCTAAGAGAGATCCCTACAACAGAAAAGCTAAGAGAGATCCCTACAACAGAAAAGCTAAGAGAGACCCCTACAACAGAAAAGCTAAGAGAGACCCCTACAACAGAAAAGCTAAGAAAGACCCCTACAACAGAAAAGCTAAGAGAGCTCCCAGGGTGCAAGACACAGTGGAAGACTGACTACAGCTGTAGGACATTTCTACAAGTGCAGAATAATGCAGTTACCAGGGAATGATATTGTGGTAACTGCATTTTGTATCTTATTTTGAGAAAAAAGACGGAATGGACTTTCAGCAGCATGACTTTTGTCTAGGTGGTAACAAAGTATAGATTGTTCAGAAGATAAAAAGCTTAACATCAGCAGGATCCTTTTGAATTGCAAACTCAGCACTGTATACTTCACGGTCACCCAGTGCAAAACAACCTTGCTGCAAAAACTCTTCCACTTAGGAAAGTTGTTCAGAGTTACCATAAAATCAGATCTAGATGCCTTGGCATGATTTGTTTTAAAATAGGGTCATAAGAGGTCAGAAATCATCCAGAGGTTAAAGAAGTCAAAGGTGAAATCAATATTACATTGCTCCATGATTACCGTCAAATTGAAATATAATGTGCATTCTTGTATCTGCAGCAACTTCCCTCGCTTAAGACATAGATAATATACCATTTCAATGCACAGGTCATGGAAAACAGTGCAAAAAAAGTGCTCTATGCTAAATTGTTGACACTTGCTCTGAAATGTTTGATCACCTGTAGGCTTGAGGTCGAATCCCTCCTCATCCATCTTGACCAGGTCAATGCGGGACAAGAGGTTCAGATCTTTGATGCACATATCTGTAACATGTCATGATCAGTTACTTTATTGATAAGTTCTTCCCACGCCAGATGTATGGTGCATAGGGCAGCACCTATGTCTGTTTCCATAGCCCTTGGGCCACACAGCTTTGTGCAATCACTACAGCAGGGGGCAAGACTACTGGTAGTGATGTGTGTTTAACTGCCATACTCTTTCCCAAATGCTGAGTGCAAAGCAGAGATAGAAGTGTGTACCATTTTTGAAGTCTTTGATATGACTCGAACGGGGATCAAACTCACGACCTACCGAGTGCAAGGTATACACTCTACCGACTAAAGGGCATTGCACCGGTATCTGTAATATGTAAGTTACATCAATTATGTCACATGGGAAAAGGTGCTAGGGGAGTTGGGGGTGGTGATTCAACAGTTGCCATGAATTCATAACTGTATGCATTATGATTACTCTGTTCTTTATGAGATATTGAAACTGAATTTCCTATGCTCATATTCCCATACAAGTCTGTCTACACTTCCCTTGGATACTATTGGTAGGCACTAACAAGATCATTACTACTACAAAAGTACCTCCTCAGATTGAATGCATCAGCACTATCCAACCAAATCCCTGTGCAAAATAAGGTAGGACTATATTCTTAATTCTGTCTTTGAAAGCTTTACACAATGACAACCAGTTTAATCAAGGTAAGCCTTGGTATGGAGTTTTGTAGAGACGGCTTTAACTGATCTATAGGCACAAGGCAAGTGACCGCATTGCTGTGAAGAAAGTCGTTCCATACAAGGAATACATTTTAAAGTACAAAGCCTGAAAGAAAGCCCTAGGGTGTATCTAAGATCTTCCAATGTATTCATCAAGCAAAGAATTACAAGGAATGCATGTTCAGTTAAGATGAATTGATTTTATAACATTGCATGGGAGACAGATTAAGGTAGTATGTAGGGCTGTTACAAAGTTATGCAAAGCCAACCTATCTATCATCAAGCTAAGTTACTGTATAATGAAAGGTTGGCTCGAAAGTTTTAATGGAATGTGGAAGTGCAGCAAAATGAATTGCAGTTTGCTCAAAGTAAGTCAACTCCATTTCATGCACATGGTGTTACAGAGGATGGGTTTAGGTGTCTTTGAAAAATCTGCTAAAATACTGCAAAGCAAAAGCATCAAGCACAACTGCCATGAGGAATGGTGGGCTTAAGATTCTTTCTAGCACTGCTGCACAACAAATAGCAGTTGCAGGTTTAAAGTCAAGAGTGGATAGTACAGATGAATAGGTAGGCTACTGTTATCTCTAGAAGATATCCAACGAAATACGTCATTTTGGAAAAGAGAATGGAGAGATTCTAGATAAGGAATAACGAACTTAGTTGAGGAAACAAAGATAATCTGCAGGGGAAATACCCTGAATACAAAAACTTCAGTCTTCTTTCTAGCCCTACCATTGAGAACAACTCTATCCATTTGGTTATGCATTCATCTATGTCTTAACTTTTTACTTGCAGTGGAAAAGATTGTATTCACCGACACAGGGGTTTCAGCACCAAGGAGAGACACTTACCCTGCAGTCTGCTCTCCATGTCCTCCTTACTCAAACAAGCAGGGATATCTGAAGGGGAAACAAGTTTAAAAATTTCATTAACTATCAGACATACCCCAAATAGCAGTTACTCAAGCAACTAGATAATATGATTTTGGAAACGGTCAGACGTTTCAAGTAGCATCCGCTACTTTTCGCCAATGACACTACAAAAAGTGACACTAAAAAGAGTGGTGGATGCTACTTGAAACCTTTGACCGTTTCCAAAATCATATCTAGTTGCTCCAAACTGCTATTTGGTGTATCTTATTACCTGGATGTCTAACCTTCATGGACGTAACTATCAGACTTACTTTGTTTAGGATACCATTTTACAGCCTGAGTAGCTGTTGCTCAAAGGTATAATACTGTAAATGCAGAAATGTGTGCAATTTTTGCGGTGAACTCTTTACCACAACTTAAATCAAAACCACTGCAAAAAGCCATTCCATTGTGTGACTGTACCGCTACTATTGTTTCAAACGCGAACACTTCATTTTCTCCCTGCCGTGAAATTAAATCCCCACAAACATTTCTGCATTTACAGTACTAATATTTTCTATGGAGCCCAAACAGCCGTCATCACACATAAACTCAAAATGCAAAAATAGGTCAATACATTAACTATTACTTTGTACTAGTAATTGAAAAGATACTGAAAACCACGATTAGCCTGCTTGTAACATGATATTACGGATTTACTCACGTTAGCCTGTATTGCTTAGTAAGTAGAATTTAACATTTATTTTGTATTTCTATTTTGTTATTTGTAGTTGACTGTATGAAAGTGGTTGCACATTTTTTTGCGTATAAATGAATCATCTTCTTCGTCATAAAGCCAAATATGTATAAGACCATAGTAGAAAATCAATAAACAAAAAACTGAATAATCCATGTTTTCAACAAATGAAGATGATCACAATGATTATGCTAGCTCAATTGAAATTAGATGTTAATGGAATGACATTATTACCATTTTGCATTCCAAGCCACACGTTTACATCTGGATATGACTTCCTAATTTCTATTACCGTCTTTGATCTTATTTTTATTTTTATTTTGATCAACCAATGATTTTCCCTAAACATTGATGAAGAACCGCAGATAACAGATAGGATACTTCAAACAGCTTTTAGCCAACCACTGCACTGTTAATGCATCATACTGACACACACACACACATCTCTGTATGTTGGCATCTTCACAAACAAGTAGATTCCACACATAATCATACCCATTAAGATACAACCCTTCGGGAAATGTTTCAACATTAAGTCTTATTGGCCATCTGGAAAAAATGCATGCTCCAATACATGATGTAGGCAGCGTTAATGACTAGAACAAAGACAGATGACTGCATAATATTACTTTTCTCGCAATCATATGATTCCAGATGGTTGAATATATACACACCAATGATGTGTTATTTGTGATTTCATCACTTGTATATCCACTGCTCAGCACATTATTACTTTTCTCATTTAGAATTCACTATCACAAAAGGCATGAGTTATAAGTTGAGATACCTGGATTATGATTACAAATTTTCCTGCAGTTTCAGGCATATTCTAAAACTGGATGATACATACGTATGATTTATAGATTATAGATACGAAGATTATGTATTACAATGCTGCAACTGATTCTAAAATTTTCACTCCTGAATAAATAGTGACTAAGAGAATCCACAAAAGTACTTTATTCGGCCATTCCAATATTATTAACAATTCCTCGGTTCCCATTTCTATGTAAAATTTCCAATCATGAAAACAAAGGGCTGGGAGAAAATCTGGCATCTGACCAATTAAGGTACAGTCTTTTCCCTCAGAGTCTCTTTTCATCTTGATATTCCAATCTAGCATTACTTTCTTTCTAAATACGAGAACCAAGAAATTAAATTTGTGCGGCTTTGAGCAGGTACGCGGTTTTTGCGGCAAAGTCTTTACCGCAAACTTAAAACCATCACGAAAAGCCGTTCCATTATGTGACTGTAGCGCTACTAATGTTTCAAACACAAACTCAAAACCACCGCGAACACTCCATTTTCTTCCTACCTCGAAATTAAATCCCCATGAACATTCCTGCATTTACAGTATCTCACTTGACTGCGGCTTGTTGGCGACCTCTTTGCGCCCTAAACTGTATTACCCTTGACTTAACAATGGGAAAATCATGCAAAATGTACAAGTATGACTAAAAAGACAACAAAACATTCAAAGTGTGAAAATGTTCCTTTTTTTATCGATAAAATTCATTGAGTGCTCTGTCAAATTGCCCTGCCGCAGCTAGGTCACCAATGCGCTGAGGGTCCAGTGAGTTACCTGCTTTAGGCCATGTTTATAACAAAGTCAATACCAGAGTCAAAGAAGTTTTGAAAGAACAAAAATAAAGAATCTATATTTTGGCATACTATACTCTGTGTGTTAGTTTTGTTCATACTTCCTGACCATGTGGATTTCATAATGGAAGCAACTTTTTTTGCTGCCAAACTTTATTTTTTATCTGGATACTGTAAATGCATCTAAGTTTGCATGGTTTTTATTTTGCGCTAAGGCGAATATGGAGTGTTTGCGGTGGTTTTAAGTTTGCGGCAGCGTAATAGTCACATACTGCTATACAGTATTGGACAAAAATGTTTGCGGTGGCTTTAAGTTCACGGTGAAACGGTCGCCACGAAAACCGCAAACATAAAACCACTACGAACATTTCTGTATTTACAGTACTCGCATCAATTTTGGGGTCCCCAGAGAATGTCATCCATATAATCAAATCAACATGGCCTTAAGAAAAAAAATGGCCTTACTGTAGTGCCTGGGGTTCTTCTGCACACGGATGTACAAGAAGGTAGAGCGGATCCACTCCAAGGCCACGGTGACGTCATTGATGGTGTGGAGCACAATCTCTGCATTCAGGTGTTCAATCAAATTCTTGTGCAGGCTGGAGATTCAAATTGATAGTGTGAAATTTCTTTTTCTTCATTCATGTCAGGTTTTGGACCCCAGTCATGAAGACAATGGGTCAGTTGACCCGTAGCATGTTCAACACCTAATGTGGGTTGTTAGAGTAACTGTGTAGAAAATGTGATGCCTTAAAGGTGCCCTAAGCGATTTCAGGGGGTAAAACTTGAAATATTCTGGGGAAAGCAATTCTGTTTGGTGAGGTTGAAATTACATTTACTTCCCTATATTAGCACATCTGCATCATTATTTCATACTTTGGGCGTTTAAAAATAGCACAGAAGCAAGCCACAAAAGGAGTATTTTATTTATTGGGTCCCCCCAAAAATCAGCCCGGAATCCAGCCGTAACCGTTTTCTGTCGACAATTTTCGGTAACTTCCGGCCGCGTGACGTCACAATGCCCAAGCACATTGAGCCATGACCATGTGATTATTTCTTCGTAAGCGTTCGGGACTTATCGGTCAGAATCGTGCATGTTCGGAAGATTTGAAATGATGGCTGGGCTCCAAGTGCTCAGATTTTCAATGAGTTCCCACCACACAACGACATCACATTTTTGCTACATGATGGTCGATATGCGATGGGATAGTGTTATCTAAACTTACTATGGATAGAAATCAGAAAAAAATTGATTTTGAATATATGACTTTCAGCGCCCTAATATTGCTTAGGTTGCCTTTAACTTTACCTTTAGTATCCTAACTTCTCAGTTCATCAGTCTGAGTTCTGTGATGCCTGTGTTATTTACAGTGCATGATTGAATATGTTCTCCCTTTAATGCCATTTGTTTATATATCATGCCTGAGGCTCCTGCGTGTATGCAATGTTATGTTATAATATTTTAAGATAGTCCTAATTTTCCATGTTCATGTTCAATTAGGCTCCCTTAATTAGGAGCAAAAGCTCACAGATAACTTTCAGTTGTGATGGAGTAATTAAGATACTTATCAGAGTAAACCTTTGCCTGGGATGACATTCAATGGCATCCATCACAAATGATTTAAATGTCAACTATGTCACAAGCTTGACTATGCATGATACTAACCTTTTCCCTGTTGACTTTCTGATTGGCCTACCTACCACAGCCGTGAACTTGGGACACGTGCAATTAATTTTGATGACTTTCTGCAACCTTTCAAAAGCAACCTTTCATGTGTAGTTTCCCGAACTGTTGGCTGCATTACTTAGCTGTTGAATTCACTAGTTCCAAAACACAAACTGGTGACAAGACAGTCTACTTCCATGCGCTCAAAGACTCTGTTAGTGTTATCTGAGTTGTGGTGCAGTGGCAGGGAGGGTGTTTGGCCCAGAAGTCCTAGGTTTGATTCAGGTGTCCCCTGATTTGTCCCATTGACGTTGGCTGAAAAGAGCCACTTATTGAAAAGAGCAAGAGAGCCATGAAACCTACCTGCTTTCAATTATTTGTGTTCCATTCACCAAAGCTTCATACTTGGCCTATAGAGACAAGGACATACCGTAAAACATCAGAATGTTAGTTACATGATAATTCATCATATCAATCTACTGTATAGGGACTTTCACACACATAAAACCCTGTATTCAATCAGTGCTGATTCATTTCTTATCATAGCATACACATGAATAAGCAGACAGTCTCAGCCCCAAGACATTATAAAAGGCATCCACATTTTTAATATCCATATCATATATGCCACATTATGATATTATTGAGAACAGTAATGTATAAACCTGGTGGTGTACCTTTGTTTGGTTTCTTGTCATGATGACAGCTGTTGCACTTTGGTCAAACTGTGAAAAGCAATATGTCATATCTGGTTGTACACAGGTATAAAAAAGAAGTCACACAGTGAAGCTTGCTAAAAATATGGTCATTCAATGCAAATATAGCTGCAGTTAGTGCAGTATCACTGCAACACATGCACTTCATTCATGCATCAGAAGGGGGCATCACACAGAAAGGCTTTGTGACTTATGCGAGGGACACTAAAGACCCCGTTCATACTAAATCGCGTAAATCGCGAAATCGCGATAATGTGACTTAGTTAGTATGAACGCTCCAAATCGCATTTGAAATCGCCCGAAATCGCTTTCCGCGAAACCACCTCCGGAGGTGGTTTACTCGCAATTTGCCTGCATTCCGACTTAGTATGAACGCTCGAAATCGCCTTGATGCGCGTTGGGCGCTTTACTTTGCATATTGACCCGGTCATGGGTCAAGGGGTCATCTGCAAATTCAGTCTTTCCGCTCATTATACGATGTTCATCTACCTCCTAGCTTGTTGAAATATTACGCCGAATGCGGCGGAAATATGTCAGAATCGGGCGGCGATTTTGGCGTATGGAATGACGAAAACGCATGTACTGATTGCCATCTTCGGGGTTGTGGGGATTCAGAAGAGACTCAAGGGATCCCACCGAAACCAGAGGACAATCGAATAACGCGTCCGCCGTTTATCAAGCTGTTGGACGCAATTTTACAACTCGCGCTCGTTCGAAGGAATGCGACTCAGGGCGATTTCGCGATTTGCACGATTAAGTATGAACGGGGTCTCAGGGATCATGGCAGGAGCTGTCAAAATAGTTACAAAATACTGAAGAAAAGTAGGTATGAATGATACAAGATAAGGAATGAGCAGTCTATTCATTCTGCTATAATTAATTTCAACTCATTCTGTACCACACAATAGACTAGTATTACCCAGAAACATGCATTTTCATTACCTTACATCATAACAAAGTTGTATGACAATGGGATTGATCATGCAAAGCAACCTTCCCCTATATATAGCAAGGCATTCAGTCTGATCAACCTGCTACCTATAAAAATGTGTAAGCCACTGTTGTGGGACAGGGGTGCAGCACAACTACTAGGAACTACAAGGATCTGGATGAACAAGCAAACTGTCACAGACATTTCTGCACATACCTGTGGCCTGCCTGCCCTGCCGATCATCTGCAGCACCTGGAGCTCCGAGTACTCCTCATACATCCCGCAGGTGTAGTGCAGGGTGAACTTGACTATGGTCTGCACAAACAAACAAACAAGCAAACAAACAAACTGTCACAGACATTTCTGCACATACCTGTGGCCTGCCTGCCCTGCCGATCATCTGCAGCACCTGGAGCTCCGAGTACTCCTCATACATCCCGCAGGTGTAGTGAAGGGTGGACTTGATTATCACCAGGTGCGCTGGCAGGTTCACTCCCATGGCCAGGGTACTGGTTGATACTGGTAACAATGTAAAGGTAGGAACACCATTTCAGCTGTATCAAAAGTTGAAAATAGCATTTTAATGTAATCTTTGTGGGAATTTGAATTGTCTATATCTAAATCCCCCACCCTTTTTAGTTGGTGGGGAAGCTTACACAGTAGAGAACTAAAAACAAAGGACAACTGCACACAGTTCAGCTGCAGATCTTCCAGGTTTAAGATTAGTACCTTACCTTTTACTTAGTATCTGTATCTGTATCTATATAGCCGGTATAACCGCCATTAGGCGTAACACACCAGCTTCGCAGGCACGCGGCGCGGCAGCAGCTGGTCATATTACACCGAACGGTCTGTTACACCTAGTCTTTGCATATCTGACTGCAACCGGTCTTTAAAGCTACTTGATGAGGAAGCTCCTACAGTGCTTGATGACAAGTTCCATTCTACTATAGTTCTCGGGAAATACAAATTTTTGAACACATCAATCCTTTTACTTAGTATATTCAAAAAGAGAATAATATTTAATGAATTTCAAGAAATGTTCATAGCCCAATTCAGTCAGATAAGGCTGCAACGGTATCTTTGGTATGTGTGCACATGTTGCAAATAAGCCAGTCATCATCATCATCATTTGACAGATTTATGACAGATGGGCAACAGACACATGTGCACAAAACACACCATTTGCCTCTATCATCATTGATCAACTGATGTCTGTTCCCAAAATTTATTTCCCTAACATCAGACAGCCCTTACAAAAGAGGAGTTACTACCTCAATACTTACTGAGCACAGGTATGTCCCCTTGAGTGAAGGCTGTCTCGACAGCCTTTCTGTCTGTGGGTTCCAGCCCTGCATGGTGGTACGCAACTCCAAACAGGACAAGGTCTGAAACATAGTAAAATGCAGTGCATATCATCCCATACTATTGTTAGAAGCCACTTTTCATGCTGCAGTTTATTAGTGTCTCCATGCCTCACACACGTGCAAATGTGGATATCATTGCACCCATGACTTTTCCACATGTAGTACCATATCAATTTGATAGGGGGCAGTCCAGTCACTACTTGTGGAGTGAGAACATAACAGCTTGAGAGTACTTTACAATGAAATATAAGTTACATTTTCAGCAAAATATACACCTTGTATGAAAGTAAAAGAAACTCTAAAATGGTGACTACAGAAAAGAACAATAGTTTCAGTTTACAATCAACTGCATTGAACATCACAGAGTCACTAGAGAATCACATGCCTGACCTTGGTGCTGATTATTCAGTATATAAATTCCTTTACCAGAGACAGAATTAAACTTCACTTCTGACAACACAATACAATGTATTTTATGATAGGTGAAAGTACCTCTCAGCTTGTGATCTCTAAGCATGTTTGCAACTTTTTGTAGCCTGAGGAAAAAAAAACAATTTTGAGTAAAAAGCAGTAATCACATCTATGAATTAAGAGACAGTAAACAGAAGAAAGTATTGTAAGAACTGTAGTTCATCATCTACGACTCATATGAATGTCAGCTCAATGTCCAATGTATCATATATCATTATATCATAATTGCCTTTCACAAGTTAATACTCATAGTGTTGAGGGAAACCACAATATTCTAGTTTGGGCATCTAATTTATAAGAGTTTGGATGAAGAGTATACCTTTGTTTGTGTGCAGCATTCATTACAAACTTGGCATCTTTCACCAGCATAGATGCACACTGTACTGAGCCTTTCCGAGTTGCACAGAACTGAAAATAAAAAATGTTTACCAGCATTGACTAGCCCTGATAGTTGTAGATAATTTGAAATGGCAAATTCGTATTCATATGACGTACTTGTATTTAATTCTACACTCAGCCTAACAGTATTGAATGTTCAGTGTGCATCAATTTTCATGTTCGAATTTCTTGGGGTTGTGGTTGGTCTGCTTAGTCAAATAGCAAAGTCTTGCAAGCTAAACATTCAACTCTACTCGAACAAGTTGCTGATAAGAAAATGCCTTGAAGTTCAGTTTCTACATGCTAAACTTACATATACATGCATATGTACATGTAAAGGATATGATTCATTGAAAAGACTTCACTTTTTATAGATATGTAGCATAAGTCTGTAATGTAAAAGATATATACATTGAAAAGCAGGACTGACCACTAGGGTTGGCTTTTGATCAGAGTAGGTCTGGACAATGCCTGGGATCTTGTAGTTGAGAGACAGATCAAATCTGAACTCAGAGCTGCCTGAGGAGCAGGGGTAGCCCAAAATAACCTTCCTCAGCTTCACAGGACGGTAGCTCTCATCCATCCTGGAATAACACAGAAAGGATTATGATGTCATGATTGATTATAATTTATCGATTTTGAGATTATCTAAGACTGCAGAAATGTGATCATAGGAAAGACCATGCTTAAATGTTAAAATCAAGGGAATCTTGTACAATAGTGGATACAGCAACCACTCAAGGGACTGAGGAAAAGTTGTTGGTGAGGACAGGGGGTTGCTCAGGACAGGGTGGGTTAAGAAATCAAAGAATGTAAAAATAGATGGAACTGTGGATGGGGGTGGTTGCCTGTGCCAGGTGGTTGCCTGACCAGCTTGGACGGTACATCCATATAAACTAAGTCTTATACTTATACTGTACATGTACATGTTTAGGAATGATGTATATCATAACTTGTACATGGAGAGAAATTTTTAAGAAAATACTACAAAAAGGTACAAACAAGAAGACTACAAACAACATACTTGTGGTAAACTGCAGTGGCATCTTCTTTCCCAAACCATGCAGCTACCTATGGACAGAAATACAGTAAGCACACCTGATATAGGCTCTACATGTACAACCACTGAGTTGTTTGATAACAGCAAAACAAAATACACAGTAAATTGTATAATGTGTATAGGCAAAGATCGTGATAGAATGATAATCATTGAGTGATCAACATATGATCTATACATACATCCTCCACATTAGGAATGGTAGCAGACACAGCCACAAATCTGATGCCAGCTGCAGACTGTGCCCTTGCTGACTCATATTCAGAGTTGGTGACGTTCTCCCTCCCCACCACAGCTTGGATGGTCTTCATTCTGCTCACCACAGCCTCCATGGTTGCACCTCTGTTCTCATCACTGATAAGATGAACCTTAAAGAAGTGATTGTAAGTACCAAAGTAAATACCCAATGCAAATAAGATGGCTTCTAACTTTTCCAGTGCATGGGTGGCTGATTGGCACATTAATACATGTTGATACCAGTGAATTTTGAGTGTGAATAGAAACATCTGTTACACCATTTTAAAATGGTTATGAACTGCATTTTGATGGCTTCAACAGAGCTGTCATTTCTTTTCCGGTTAGCTGGGATATTCTGTAATCATCAAGTACATGCATTATACTTCTCAACTTTTAAGGCATTTGGTTCAGTCGATACATGGATAGATTTAAACAAACAGAGGATATGTGGTCCTGTACTCTTACCTCATCAATGAGGAACAGCCGAACCAGCTGCACCAAAGACTTGTTGTCCCTCCACTTCCTTGTCATACTGTCCCACTTTTCCTGCAAAAGCATACATATCATGCAAGTTATACAGCAAAAGATGCAAGTAGCCTGGTATCCACACCTATCATAGAGTGTCTTCTTATCTGTCCTCTCCTATTTGCGGAGAGGAGAGAGATGTAAGAGGAGCTATTTAATGTATATTACATTTAGATGTAGAAATATGTATATAATTGACAACAATAACAAATTTAGACATCTTCACTTACAGGTGTTGTCAGGACTATATGACAGTCCCTTAGCTGGTAGTAGTCGTCAATCTCTGAGTCTCCGGTCAGTTCCTGGCATTTCAGCCCCAGGGGACCGAACTTCTCCTTCCAGTCTAGGTACCGCTCACTACACAGGGCCTTCATGGGGGCCACTGATCAACAAAGGTAGGTCAGAATTTGTCTTTCTTGTAGTTCATAAAAATCTGTGTCAAAATAAAGTTAAGCTTTTTGCACAAGTGAGCAATACCACATTTAGACTATTCAAATTTTCAAATTGGTAAATCGGACCTACTCTCAATTGACAAAAATAATAACAAAAGAGAAGATTTTAAAATAACAGGGAGTCACTAATCAAAAATGTTGGCGAGAAGCTTGCTTTCTCTTAGTTCTCAAAAAACTGTTACAAAATGAATTTAAGCTTTTTGCACAGATAAACAACACCATACATGTATTTAGATTTTTTCATCTTCAAGTTGATGAATTGTACCTGCTCTTGATACATAGAAATAATGATAAAAAATTTCAAAATCTCACATACAAAAAACATCTATTCTAACAGGAAAGCTGCATGTAAAATACACTTCCCAATACTTCTGAATTTTGTTTGTTAAAGTAATAATAATTAATTATAGTATTGATTTGATATCATCTTCCATTGCATACACTATCATTTGGTTTCCTCTGAGACTATCATCTCAATAGCCAGATTATATTTTCTGTACAGTATCTATATAGTGTTTGGATGAGTGCAATAAACAAACTGTGATAGACAAGGATGAACATTACTCACTATAGACAACCTTGGCATTGTAGACAGGAGTGTTGGCTAGTCTGATAAGAAGCCTGATGATGGCCAGCTCAAAGATGACAGTCTTGCCTGATCCAGTCGGAGCACACACAACAAGGGGCTTGTCTGTATACAACACCTAGACAAAAGAAACTTATCATAAAGCCATCTACATCAGGGCTTTCCAACCATCCAGAGACAGAGGGTGCCATAGACCTTTGCAACTTATGATCTATTGCTCACCGAGTCAGGTGTCCTATCTGCATAACGTGACGTCACAGAAGCAGTGGATTGCTCATTCCTTGACAAAGACTGGAGTTGATCAGTTGGTTTGTGTTCGAAATTGCAGTTCAACTTTGATACAGAATGACTTCTACCAAGACAGATGAATTTTTAAGTGAAAAAGATACTTGTGTAGCATGACTAAATCTGATGTAGATAGCCGATGTAGTGTTTGGTTTATCATTCATTCTCTAACCATCTCTTCTGCTTTAATGAAATTAATGTGGGATTCAAATCCAACTTCCAAGTAAACTTACATCATCCAAGACCTTGGACTGCACGATGTTGAAGTAGGGAAACTCCTTAAAGACAGACCGGAACTGGTCAGCTATGACATGATTAAGGATTCAATCATTTGCAACAGAAAACATCACACTTCCTCTATTTCAGACTGAGAGTCAAATCACACTTATCTGTTTTTTTCATTATGCATACACATTGTACCATTTTCTTGATAAATAGAATACTGGCACATGACTAGATCTTTATTGTCTCAAAATCAACAGCTACTGACAATGTTTATTTCACAAATTTGGAAAAAGGATACGGATCTCATGGACTGATCTCAGTTGTCTTGTTTCACCTGTTGTCGTGCCTCCTGGAGTTACACCTGAAAGATGAAAATCTTCATTGATGCCGAAATTTTTTCACATTTGCGCTTTTGTATCTAAAAGTTTATATAGGGCAAGCTCTTGAAAAACTAGTCATTGGCGAAACTAAGATATGATAGTACCACTAATTAATAAGCCTTATCCTTTAAGGCTACCATTGCTAAAATTCTAAAAGAAACTCAACACTACAAAATTTTATAGGAAAGCAGGTTGACTTACTTGGAATAGTGAGAGGCATTGGTGTGTTGCCATAGAGCTGCCTGGTGGAACGATTTCTTGAGTGTTGTCTATTTGATTCCACTTCTGACTGAGATGGAGTAAGATAGCTCTGTTGCAAAGGACCATACCTTGCAGGTGTTGTATTAGACTTAGTAGGCTGTCTACCCTGTAGAATACCCCTTTGCTGAATGATATGCTCAGGCTGTGAGTACTGTCTTGGCTCATCTGAGAGTCTTTCCCCTTGGCCATACTCTGGTTGAATGGATGGTAGATTGTACCCTGCTCTACCGAAATTGGTGGCAGGTCTGAATGGAGGTTTGAACAATGGCCTGCAAAGAGAAATACAATAGAAATGTTTCTTTATATCATAAAGTAGTGTACCTATCACATGTACATACTTGGCTTTCCAAACTGGCCTATGACTCTCACTCACACTCATAGAGATTCAAAACTAACTGTGCTAATTGCACAGCAACTCAGTTATAGAAAAAAGAAGTAACCCAGTACCTCGCAGTTCTGTAGGCAGAAACACTCTGAGGTCTCTGAGATGCTGTCAGCTCCTTATGGATGGAGGCTTGACTTGGTGGAATAACGACATCATCCATTGAGGTAATTTGGGACAACAAAGTAGGAATCTTTTCAGTCAGATCATGCTGGACATCGGTTCTGGACTGTGTACTTGACATTTGGGAACTTGGAGACCCTGGAGAAAGGTACAAAGATCAGATAAGAAATCAAATACCTTGGGAAATAGTCTTTATGAATTACTGTACATGTACTTGTTTTTTATTTTTATGATTATGAATTTCTCTCTAATTCTGTCCATACATTTGCCTGCCTATGCAGCTATGGACCTGGGCCAAGGCAATCAGCCCATCCTGGGGGACCAACTTTGGGGACAGGCCCAGCAAACCTTCACATCTTGCCAATCTCCAATTACACCAACTTCCACCACACATCCTGTCAGTGGCTTACACGCTACAATATTTAAAAAAACTGTGGACACACGCCAAGACAAACAAACAAACACACAGAAAGACCAAAAGAAATACCTTCGGTAACAAGGTTTTTACTCAGAATTCTGTGTTCTGATTTTCCTACCCTTTCTGCTAGAAATTGATAGGAAAGTATGTCATTAATGTATTGGCCATCAATAAGCAACTATGACTCATACTGAGTATGAGATAAATATTTCATCGTAATTATACGGACACTAAATGACTGATTACACATTTAGACCTGAAGGTTGCTGTCTGCCCTCAAACTGAGACAGTGGTCCCTGAGATGCCTGCAGCAGCTGTGTAGAGGGAAACTCGTCCATGGATGCAGGGGGAGGTGGGATGCTGCAGTTGCCTCTGTAGCGTACCTCTGCATTCTGCCTGTCAACAATTACCACAGGTGTTATAATTACTTTTTTCATGCCAGTCTGAACAGACACATATCTATGCTGATAAGATGTTATTGAAATGAAATGATGTAGACCCCGTTCACACTCATTTTTTTCAATCGCGATTGAAGTATAATCGCGATTGAATCGATCCGATCGCGATTGATTTTTTCAGTGTGAACGCTCCCAATCGCGATTGGAACGATCCAAAACGATCCAATCGCGATTGGATTGTAACTACCTCCGGAGGTAGTTTGATTGGATTAATCGCGATCGGATCCAATCCAATCCTATCAAATTTTGAGTGTGAACACAACTACGATTCATTCCATCGCGATCGGTGGAGATTTTGGCTGGTTCCGGGGGTGGGAGGTCATACATGCGGGTACGTGGGGTCATAGTTCGCATCGCGCGGGAAAACAAACCCAATCCGCACGTCAGATCGCTCTTTTACAACAACAACAAATTTTCATCGTCAACAATGCCCAAGAAGAAGAATAAAACTCCGTCAGCAACTTCAGCTGGTGGCAGATGGCGCGATGAGGAGACCAGGGTCCTCATCGCAATCTGGGGGAGAGAGGAGGTGCAGGCCAAACTGGGGAAATGTCACCGAAAGAGGGATATTTACCGCACCAAGTGACAATGTCTAGCGGAAAAATAGACACAAAACAAGGACAACAAGGACAACAACAACATTTACCAGATGATCGCCGATAGCATGCTTCAATCGTGCTTCAATCGCGATCGGGTCACGGCGTACTTTAATCCACTTGGCGAAAAGCAGTGTGAACGCAAAAGTTTCTTTGCGTTCAATCGCGATCGGATCGAACAATCGCGATTATACTTCAATCGCGATTGAAAAAAATGAGTGTGAACGGGGTCATTGTCACACAAAATGCAGTGTGTTGTTACCTTCGCCAAGAAGGTTATGCAGAGGGTAGCGTTTGTATGTATGTATGTATGTGTGTATGTAATGTACAGGATAACTCGAGAAGGCTTGGATGGATTGTCTTGATATTTGGTAGGTGGGTAGGTCTTGATGAGACTTGGAAATGATTAGATTTTGGGTCCCCTAGCGGCTTGTTACGGTACTGCAGCGGAACTTCCTGTTTTGATATCTCGTGTTCTGGACATGCTATGGAACTGATCTTTGAGTGGTAGATAGCTCTTTGGACAGAGAGTAAGTGGTATGGGTTTGGGCCCCCTAGCGGCTTTTTTGGAACTGCAGGAGCAGGTTTTGCATCTGACTTTGAAAGGGAATAACTCAAGAAGGGCTTGATGGATGGCAATGATTTTTGGTAAGTAGATAGCTTGAGTGATGATGGACATGATTAGATATTTTTATGCAAATCAGTATCTAATTTGCATAACTAATGAGGGAAGTTTATACATCCGCCAAATTCCATGATAGGACTCTGAAACATGTGACATATGTAACTGAGGAAGAGAGAAATATTAATTGATATGAACTATGCAAATGAAGACCTCATTTGCATAATTAATGAGAAAATACTATAACTTAAGATGGCCTTGATGGATGGTCATGATTTTTGGTCTGTAGATAGCTTGTGTGATGCTTAGAATGATTGGACAATAATTATGCAAATCAGATGCTAATTTGTACAATTAATGAGGCAACTTTAGAAATCTGCTTTGTGCCATGATGTGACTATTCAAATTGTAACTGAGGAAGAGAGGAATGTTGAAGATAGAAAATATGCAAATGTGGGCCTAATTTGCATACTTAAATGAGAAACTACTATAATTCCATACTGGTAAATGATGGAAATTTTATGCATTCAATCCTTTTTTGTGGCATCGGGAAGTTATGTGAATGTGAACATCGTTGAATCAAATTATGCTAATAAGGGCATCAATTGCATAATTGATGATCAATATTAGCATAACCTTCTTAAGGTCATATTTTGTTAAGCTTATACTTTGGACATGTCATATTTTAAGACAATCAACTGGTCTGATTTATAATTGATGAGAAACACTCCTAATACGTCAGTCACAATGGTTAAAATCATTTGGCGAAGGTATGAGGTCGTGGAACTCTAGTTTCATTTGTGGAGCTAGCACTACAGGCAGTCAAAATGTCCTGGTCTTTCTGTGTATTAAACTACTTAAAGTCATTCTTGTTCTTTTTCTTCAGTGCAAATGAGGAGCTATTAAATAGCAGAAATGACAAGACCAGTGGTTTGTGCATGCATACTGTGTAACATTTTAATTTTGATTTCTATGTTTTAATCACACTATAAAACTCAACTTATTTCGCCAAAGTACAACATGTTAGTAATGTTGATAACAACTGATAAGTTTGATCAAGCAATTCAAGGAAAACCATAGGCCACGGGCATCAAATGATGACTGTTAAAACATCACATTGCATTGTGAATCTTTTTTTAATGATCACCTGTTATCATCTGCATCACTCTGTCCAAAGAAGAATGAGTCGATGAAGTCGTCCTGCATCCTACAATCTGCACTGTTGATGATGTCAAGATACACACACTGATCATGATGCCACATAGCCTGGAAACCATACCATCGGGGCCGGGGGCTCCTCGATATCTCTACGGCGCAGGGAGTGACCCCGCCCACCCAGACAGCTTAGTCCGATCGGGGTGTGTTTATGGCCTTGGATTAGATTAGTAGGGTGGCAGCGAAAATTCTATATGGCAGCTAAGTATAGATAGGCTATCAGATACGATTCAATAATGCAGACTGGGCCCGGTAAAACACCCCTAGGCCGACCCCTAGAGACTGGGACCAGGCTAGATGCAACACTGAGTGACTCAGATCAACATTATACACCAAATGAAAATTTCTTGTGCAGCAAATTCGTGCAATTCAAGCAATCGACACATGATATTCGCCCTCTAGAAAGACACACCAGATATAAATGATGTTGATCTATCTATGGCAAAGACTGACATTATTGACTGAAAGTATATTTTGTTGCTGTTGTTCTGATTTAACTGAGGAAAGTGTCATTTCTGGATCATCAACCAACGGCTGCCCCTCCAGCTCCATGCATAGCAGACGATATTTTCACACAAATTACTACCCAAAACAATGTCCCGATACGGGTCAACTGATGCAGCAACACGCATGTTCTTCTAAAATCAAATCAACTGTAGTCTGTGAAAGGTGTTCTGACAGAATCAAAGATACAAAACGATACCTTTCTCCTGTAAAACAGACTGAAATGCCGGCCCGACTTAGCTGGAACCATCGTCGCTTGAAATGACCGCCATGTTCGTGACGTCATCATGCCGTCCCACAGGCCTTTGCGGTAAACCCAAGTTCTCGCAAAAAGTTTTTCGTTGCTCAAAAATTGCGACAACGTAGCTCTAGCTCACTTTAGAAACGAAAATTTCAAAAAAAAAGTACGACGGGACAATGATTTAGGATGGTACAAGAAAATTTGTTGCTAAACGCCGTCAAGTCAAACTGCGGTTCAAGAACTTCATGAAGCAACAATAATTAGTCAATGATGTTCCAGAACAAGTCTGCGATTCGCTCCCGCAGCAACCGGCACAAACAAATCACCTGCGGACACGAACGGATCGTTTCCGTGTTTATCCGCTATTTCTTGTTGTTTGTTAGTTGATTTTCGAGTGTATCTCGAGTTGAAAATGGAAAAAGGCAAGTTGAGAAAGGACCTACTGGCCAGGTAAGTTAGCATCCCTTGTTTCGCCTTGTTTAACACTTGAAGTGTGTTACAGTGATGGAATCTAATCTTTTGTCATGCTGTACGACCTTGACAGTGTTTCCCGGTCAGCAACAGTGCAGAAAGTTTTGAACCATATGTCGGCATTTCTTATTGGACATTTCTCTTCAGCACATAATGATGATAACTTTCTTAGTCAGCAACTGTATCAGAAACAGTGAATGACAGTTTATGCTACTTATTGACAATTATATAAAACATAATCTACTGTACAAGAGACAATGCAGTTTAGGATAAGACTTTATACTTTTGTTGGTTACCTATGAAAATAACAGAAAGCGAAAGCCAAGTATTCAAATACTGTTGTAGCTAGTATAGATATATATTTTGCACACTTTACAGGTCGACTCACGTGAGCAAACTCGTGGGCAGTTTCGAGGCCCTGACCAGCCAGCCCTGTCATGCAGCTGCTGGCATCACACCCGTCCTGACACTGCCTGATGCAGACCAAGTCCTGAGCAGGTACTTACGTTCGCAAACAAATCATGTGTTCGATGGCGTCTGTGTGTTTGTCTGTACTGTGTTTTTGTTAATGGGCAGCTTCGAGAAGTTATAGTTGTATCTGTAAGGCATGTTTGGTATGTGGATGGGTTTTAGCAAATATCAAGGTTTGATTATGGACTCCCTGACGCCTTTCCAGGGTACTGAATGCCGTGCGCTAAACATGTAATCTATATATGATTCATTTAATTACTTCACAACGGATTCGGGTTCGCAAAGAAAACAAAGTTTTCGGTGTCATTTGTGGGATTGTCTGTGGGGTGGATTGTGAACATCATAACTCGAGAAGCTTCGAATGAATCCCTAAGATATTTGATATGTGGGTAGGTGTCAGTAAAAGGAGTGACAACTTGGGTTTGTTCATGAGTCTTCTATCGGCTTTCTATGGTAGAATGTTTTCGGTTTATGTTATGTAAAAGATTTGAGCATCTCGATCATAACCGCACAAAAATTCCACCATTACTCGTCAGTGTACTCGTCCTCTCGTTAAAATAGAAGCATGTACGATTGCGTCCACAAGGACAATGTGTGATATAAATCTTCTTCTCTAAACACAGACGTTCAGTACGAGACATCAAGGACGAGCTGGAGGGAAAGGCGAGCACCACCTCGTCAGAGTCGGCGGCTAGCGTGAGTCCACATAGACCACCCAAACCCCACCTCATTGGCGACACTGATGGTGCGACGTCGGATGACGTGGAGCCTGCCGCAGAAGATCTTCTGCGCAGCCTTGTGCTTGGTGACGCGGCTGGCAACACGAAGGTTACGGTGAAGCCATCCCGTACCCAGTCTGTGGCCGGCAAAGATGCCGTTAGGCCAAACAAGCCACCCCGCATCCGGTCTGCGACCGCAAAAAATGCCCAGAGGGCCCTTGCCGTGAGGCAAGAGCAGCTACTCCGCACGCTTCTCATGGGTCTGCCGGACGAAACGTCCCAGACGACCATCACCGTGACGCCGCGGAAGCCTGTTCGCAGGCAGTCTCTAGCCGTGAAGCTAGTGGAGCCGGCCCCCACCCAGCATCTGACCGACGCAGCCACAAAGGCCACGGAAAGCACCCCCGTCCTTCAGCCGCATTTTGTTCTTTATAGGAACAACTTCGGTCAGTTCGGATTATCTCTGCTCACAACGTTCACCCCTGACATGGAGCGATGCCACCTGGTGTTCCAAGCTGCCGACAGCATTGCGACGCTGCCGACGGGCCGGCTGGTCGCAGTCGACTTCCAGTCCGTCCAGGACAAGACGGCGGCCGAGCTCCACGACATCGTAAACAGATCCACCGAGTCCGTCCGGCTAAGGATTCAGCAGCTGTCGCTCCCGCTGGAGGTGCTCCAGGAAATGGTGGCCGATCAAGTCTCCCCAGTCACGTATACGTACCAAGAGTACGCGGACTACTACAGGCAGCGACGGGCTCACCCTGCCAGGAGGTGGGTGAAGAGGAAGCTGCGAGGGGTGGCCAGGGCACTGTCACGATTCCGGGGGGCATTTACATCGTGCTGGAGATGAATACAGCAGCGCAGATATTTTCTATTTATGAAGTTATGTACATGTATATAGAGAGGTTTTATATGAGTATGATAGTATGAATTTCTATGATGTTTAGTTTGAACAACGGCGTTCACATTTACGGTAGAGCTGTAAGTCAGTATTCTACCCCTGAATCTATATGTGTTAAAATGATAAAGATGGATCAAGAGAAAGTATGAAAATGTCCCACACCCAAATACCACTAGCTTGCAATGTTCTTCTTCAGGACAGCACATGGGTTAATGTTTGGTACCTTTCTCGTCGTAATGTTTAGCCTAAATATGGTGTACACTAAAAATACTAATTCTGTATGTCGTGTCTTGTATGTACTTATATACGAAAACATAAGTAAGATCCATGAAGGTGATTTTACTATGATGTGTGAGTATCCTTACGTACACTAGTACTGTCAGCCGACAACTCCCACATTGATTTTACAATGCAGAAGAAATGAATAGATTGGTGAGGTTGGACTGTACACCTGATGAGTGGTTTGTGTTTTTTTTTCGTATGCTGAATGAAGATATACACACCTCAATTTCAAATGGATGGATGGATGCATGGATGGATGGATGGATGGATGGATGGATGGATGGATGCATGGATGGATGGATGGATGGATGGATTGGTGGATGGATGGATGGATGGATGGATTGGTGGATGGACGAAATCGAATGTGTAAAACGATATACTTTTCCCTGTAAAACAGACTGAAATACCGCTAAAACTATCGTCGCTTGAATTGACCGCCGTGGCACGTGTTCGTGACACCATCGAACCGTCCCGCGGGCCTTTGCGCTAAATCTAAGTTTCTCCTAAAGTTTTTCGCTGCTGAAAAACTAAAACCACGTAGCTCTAACTCAGTTTCAGTTGTGACAATTTCAACAAAAAAACGCAACAAGACCTTAGAGAAGCAGAAGAACACGGCCGTTACACGTCGTCAAACCAAACTACGGTTCAAGAACGTCATGATGCAACACTAGTTTAATAGTCAATGATGTTCCAGAACAAGTCTTCGTTTTGCTCCCGCAGCAACGCGGCACAAACAAATCACCTGCGGACGCGAACGGATCGTTTCCGTGTTTATCCGCTACTTCTTGTTCATTTGTTCGTTGTTTTCGAGTATATCTCGAGTTGAAAATGGAAAAAGGCAAGTTGAGAAAGGACCTACTGGCCAGGTAAAGTTAGCATCCCTTGTTTCGCCTTGTTTAACACATTAAGTGTGTTACAGTGATGGAATCTAATCTTTTTCATGACGTACGACCTTGACAGTGTTTCCCGGTCAGTAACGGTGCGGAAATTTTTGAACCATATGTCGGCATTTTTTATTGGATATTTCTCTTCAACACATAATGATGATAACTTTCTTAGTCAGCAACTGTATCAGAAACAGTGAATGACAGTTTATGCTACTTATTGACAATTATATAAAACATAATCTACTGTACAAGAGACAATGCAGTTTAGGATAAGACTTTATGCTTTTGTTGGTTGCCTATGAAAATAACAGAAAGTGAAAGCCAAGTATTCAAATACTGTTGTAGCTAGTATAGATATATATTTTGCACACTTTACAGGTCGACTCACGTGAGCAAACTCGTGAGCAGTTTCGAGGCCCTGACCAGCCAGCCCTGTCATGCAGCTGCTGGCATCACACCCGTCCTGACACTGCCTGATGCAGACCAAGTCCTGAGCAGGTACTTACGTTCACAAACAAATCATGTGTTCGATGGCGTCTGTGTGTTTGTCTGTACTGTGTTTTTGTTAATGGGCAGCTTCGAGAAGTTATAGTTGCATCTGTAGGGCATGTTTGGTATGTGGATGGGTTTTAGCAAATATCAAGGTTTGATTATGGACCCCCTGACGGCTTTCCAAGGTAATGTTATCTATAGGATCTTTCCATGTAATCTATAGGATTCATTTAATTACTGCACAAAGAATTCGGGTTCGCAAAGAAGACCAAGTTTTCGGTGCCATTTGTGGGATTGTCTGTGGGGTGGATTGTGAACATCATAACTCGAGAAGATACGAATGAATCCCTAAGATATTTGATATGTGGGTTGGTGTCAGTAAAAGGAGTGACAACTTGGGTTTGTTCATGAGTCTTCTAGAGTCAATTCCACATTACCCAGAGGGTGTTTGTTGCCTTTTGTTCTAACATTTACAAAACCTTTGTAACAATCTATGTGAGATAAGTAACTCTTAAGAACAATTTACAACATTTATTTGATGTTCTAGATATTTTCTGCTGTGTTCCAACATGTTAAACAAATTTCCAACATTGAACACATTATTTGTATTAGTTCCTGAACTGTTGCAACATAGATAAATCATTTGTTTGAACATGTTCCAACATTCTACAAACATGGTATAACTGGGTCAGTGGGCTGGGAGCAGGGCAATTCACACATCCCTTCAAAGTATAGTGGATTAGGCCTAGGTGCCATGCATAGACACCTCAAGACAGAAGAGCTGCCAGAGTCAAGACGTGAAATCTAAAAATATACAGATGCAGACGATAGAACGTGATTAGCACCTACTTTTATGGAGGCAATAACCCAAATCTACCATTTTGAGAATGATGCAAAATGTTGGAACATGTTCCAACAGTGAAACAATCACACAGATGTTTGAAAATTGTTCTAAATAAAGAGATATTTGTGCAATTACTTTCATAATATTTCCAAAATATATCGATGAGTTCAAACATGTTCAAACTTTCATTTCTAATTGTTTGAACAGTCTGGAATTTGTTTGACTGAAATAGTCTTTTCTCTAAAATTGTTCAAACTGATTAGCAATATCACCTGAAAACCCTCTCGGTGACATGGAATTGACTCTATCGGCTTTCTATGGTAGAATGTTTTCGGTTTATGTTATGTAAAAGATTTGAGCATCTCGATCATAACCGCACAAAAATTCCACCATTACTCGTCCTCTCGTTAGAATAGAAGCATGTATGATTGCGTCCACAAGGAAAATGTGTGATATCAATCTTCTTCTCTAAACACAGACGTTCAGTACGAGACATCAAGGACGAGCTGGAGGGAAAGGCGAGCACCACCTCGTCAGAAGCTAGTGTGGTTAACGTCAGGCCCCAGAAGCCCCCACGGACCAAGCTGCCGCGTGATGCTTCTCCCAAGTCTGCGAGTATCAAGGAACCGCAGAAAACCCTCTGCACCCAGTCCCTGGCTGACACAGCTGTCCAGACGGCGGCTGCCGTAAAGCAAGAGAAACCAGCCAGTGCCCAGCCTCCGGCCGACTCGGTGCCTAGCGTAAAACCACCCCAAACCCACCTTATTGGCGACACTGCTGGTGCGACGTCGGATGACGTGGAGCCTGCCGCAGAAGATCTTCTGCGCAGCCTTGTGCTTGGTGACGCGGCTGGCAACACGAAGGTTACGGTGAAGCCATCCCGTACCCAGTCTGTGGCCGGCAAAGATGCCGTTAGGCCAAACAAGCCACCCCGCATCCGGTCTGCGACCGCTAAAGATGCCCAGAGGGCCCTTGCCGTGAGGCAAGAGCAGCTACTCCGCACGCTTCTCATGGGTCTGCCGGACGAAACGTCCCAGACGACCATCACCGTGACGCCGCGGAAGCCTGTTCGCAGGCAGTCTCTAGCCGTGAAGCTAGTGGAGCCGGCCCCCACCCAGCATCTGACCGACGCAGCCACAAAGGCCACGGAAAGCACCCCTGTCCTTCAGCCGCATTTTGTTCTTTATAGGAACAACTTCGGTCAGTTCGGCTTCTCGCTGCTCACAACGTTCACCCCTGACATGGAGCGATGCCACCTGGTGTTCCAAGCTGCCGACAGCATTGCGCCGCTACCGACGGGCCGGCTGGTCTCAGTCAACTTCCAGCCCGTCCAGGACAAGACGGCGGCCGAGCTCCACGACATCTTAAACAGATCCACCGAGTCCGTCCGGCTAAGGATTCAGCAGCTGTCGCTCCCGCTGGAGGTGCTCCAGGAAATGGTGGCCGATCAAGTCTCCCCAGTCACGTATACGTACCAAGAGTACGCGGACTACTACAGGCAGCGACGGGCTCACCCTGCCAGGAGGTGGGTGAAGAGGAAGCTGCGAGGGGTGGCCAGGGCACTGTCACGATTCCGGGGGGCATTTACATCGTGCTGGAGATGAATACAGCAGCGCAGATATTTTCTATTTATGAAGTTATGTACACGTATATAAAGAGGTTTTATATGAGTATGAAAGTATAAATTTCTATGATGTTTAGTTTGAACAACGGCATTCACATTTACGGTAGAGCTGTAAGTCAGTATTCTACCCCTGAATCTATATGTGTTAAAATAATAAAGATAGATCAAGAGAAAGTATGAAAATGTCCCTCACCCAAATACCACTAGCTTGCAACGTTCTTGTTCGGGACAGCACATGGGTTAATGTTTGGTACCTTTCTCGTCGCAATGTTTAGCCTGAATATGGTGTACACTAAAAATACTAATTCTGTATGTCGTGTCTTGTATGTACTTATATACGAAAACATAAGTAAGATCCATGAATGTGATTTTACTATGAAGTGTGAGTGTCCTTACGTACACTAGTACTGTCAGCCGACAACTCCCGTTGATTTTACAATGCAGAAGAAATGAATAGATTGGTGAGGTTGGACTGTACACCTGATGACTGGTTTATGTTTTTTTCGTATGCTTAATGAAGATATATACATCTCAATTTCAAATGGATGGATGGATGGATGGATGGATGGATGGATGGATGGATGGATGGATGGATGGATGGATGGATGAATGGATGGATTGGTGGATGGACGAAATCGAATGTGTAAAACGATGCTTTTCCCTGTAAAATAGACTGAAATACCGCTAAAACTATCTTCGCTTGAATTGACCGCCGTGGCACGTGTTCGTGACACCATCGAACCGTCCCGCGGGCCTTTGCGCTAAATCTAAGTTTCTCTTAAAGTTTTTCACTGCTGAAAAACTAAAACCACGTAGCTCTAACTCAGTTTCAGTTGTGACAATGTCAAACAAAAAACGCAACAGCACAAGACTTTAGGAAGGCAGAAGAACACGGCCGTTACACGTCGTCAAACCAAACTACGGTTCAAGAACGTCATGATGCAACACTAGTTTAATAGTCAATGATGTTCCAGAACAAGTCTTCGTCTTGCTCCCGCGGCAACGCGGCACAAACAAATCACCTGCGGACACGAACGGGTCGTTTCCGTGTTTATCCGCTATTTCTTGTTGATTTGTTCGTTGTTTTCGAGTATATCTCGATTTGAAAATGGAAAAAGGCAAGTTGAGAAAGGACCTACTGGCCAGGTAAGTTAGCATCCCTTATTTTGCCTTGTTTAACACTTTAAGTGTGTTACAGTGATGGAATCCAATCCTTTTTCATGCCGTACGACCTTGACAGTATTTCCCGGTCAGCAACGATGCAGAGAGTTTTGAACCATATGTCGGCATTTTCTATTGGATATTTCTCTTCAACACATAATGTTGATAACTTTCTTAGTCAGCAACTGTATCAGAAACAGTGAATGACAGTTTATGCTACTTATTGACAATTATATGAAACATAATCTACTGTACAAGAGACAATGCAGTTTAGGAGCTATGTCCAGTATCAGGGTGAAGTGCACGAAGTTAGGGTGTACGAAGTTGTACGAAGTTGTACGAAGTTGAAGCCGTTTCCTAGTGGCTTTGAGGCTATATCGGGAGTCACAGATGACGTTAAATCGTTTATTGGATGACGTAATCTAACTTCGGACAGTAGGCAGGGTAGGGTGTCAAGTGTACGAAGTTGTCCGAAGTTGTGCAAAGTTACGTGACGTCAGCTAACTTCGGACAGTAGGCAGGGTAGGGTGGCAAGTGTACGAAGTTGTCCGAAGTTGTGCAAAGTTACGTGACGTCATCTAACTTCGTACAGTAGGCAGGGTAGGGTGGAAAATGTACGAAGTTGTCCGAAGTTGTGCAAAGTTACGTGACGTCATCTAACTTCGTACAGTAGGCAGGGTAGGGTGGAAAATGTACGAAGTTGTCCGAAGTTGTGCAAAGTAACGTGACGTCAGCTAACTTCGGACAGTAGGCAGGGTAGGGTGGCATGTGTACGAAGTTGTCCGAAGTTGTGCAAAGTTACGTGACGTCATCTAACTTCGTACAGTAGGCAGGGTAGGGTGGCATGTGTACGAAGTTGTCCAAAGTTACTTAATACATAGTAAAAACTTATATATATATGTAAATATGATACACACCACTCACGCATATGAACAAATGAAATATAGATGCACATAAATCATCACAAAAACAATGTTCATGCATTGTAAAAAATTCATTTATTTTAGTTTAGTTAGTTTTATTTAAGTCTTTTAGTCTTTTATTTCTACTCCTAAAGTTCGCTTAAACAATGCACACAAAATAATTTAAGTTCACTCTTACTATTATATTTCCATTTTTACGTCACTTCTAAATACAAGTACCTGAAAACATCTCCCATATCTATTTATAAACTACATGTATTGCAGTCTTCTTTCACTACTTTGTATCATAAGAAGTAGTAGTTGTTATTTTAATCCTTGTAATTCAACAATTAATTGAAGTACTTCCACCATTTAGTACAGAAGTATGGCAGTTTCTGCCTGCAAGGTCACACCCCTTTTACATAAAAAGACTGTTTAAATTGATCACCTTTTATTGGTTGTCGGAGCAAAGTCGTCGTCATCGTCGGCATCGCATAGTGGAGAGAGCATCGTTGAAGCGGCGCACAACTTCCTTTTCTCTCCCGCGATCACTTCGTTTGCCTCAATGGACTTATTCATGTCTCCCTCTGCTTCGCTGTGTTTTAATAAAAAAGAAATTGTCACTCACTAATGCCAACGTTAATTGTTGCCGTCGCTATTTATCGTTTCACGATTCATTTACAAGACACACTTCATCATCTCATCAATGCTCTCTTTTCGAACACAACACTAACACTAAACGAAACAAAGCAAAATAATATCAGGTAAACAACATTAAGTACCTGGTCATGTTAACTACTTATCTTTAAGAATAGCGTATAATAAATAATCCTTATGGAAACAGATATCGACGCAAATATGATCAATATCATGGCAATTCTGTATACATAAAAAAATTCAATTTTCCGCTTACCTATCGACGAGAGTGTCAGCATACTCCTTGATGTTGACACCATGCTGAGCCAAGGCCACTATCGCTGCCGTTTTGTCCGCGTCAGGAAGTCCTAGTATGTCATGTTTTACGAAGTAGACTCTCTGAACAAAGATGAATTTAAAAAAGAATTATCATTTTTGAGTACATTTAATTACTATAGAAATAAGATTTATAAATCAAAAGTCAGAACGCAAAAGATATTGAGATGCGATAAATACGACTAACCCACCTGAACAAGTTCTTCCGGAAAATCCTTCCAGTCGAACTCGACTTTCCAGGACGAATGTAGATCTGTAGCCTTCAAAGATTTACTGCACGACATGATATGATATTGTCCGTAATTCTCCCGTAAAGAAAGTCTATTTCGTCAAAGACACGGACTAAAAATTAGCCGTGGCGACTTCAGCGCAACCCGGTTTCAAACTGATAGACTGAAAAACGACACCGCTCTAAGAACGTCAAAACTTCGGACAACTTCGGACAACTTCGTACACCACCCGGCTGAATGTCCAAAGTTAGGGTGACGTCATGGTTAGGGTGACGTCATAACTTCGAACAACTTCGGACAACTTCGTACACCACCCGGCTGACTGTCCAAAGTTAGGATGACGTCATGGTTAGGGTGACGTCATAACTTCGGACAACTTCGGACAACTTCGTACACCACCCGGCTGACTGTCCAAAGTTAGGATGACGTCATAACTTCGGACAACTTCGGACAACTTTGGACAACTTCGGACATCTAACTTAACTTAGGACAACTTCGTGCATTTCACCCTGATACTGGACATGGGTGGAGCAGTTTAGGATATGACTTTATGCTTTTGTTGATTACCTATGAAAATAACAGAAAGAGAAAGCCAAGTATTCAAATACTGTTGTAGCTAGTATAGATATATATATTTTGCGCACTTTACAGGTCGACTCACGTGAGCAAACTCGTGAGCAGTTTCGAGGCCCTGACCAGCCAGCCCTGTCATGCAGCTGCTGGCATCACACCCGTCCTGACACTGCCTGATGCAGACCAAGTCCTGAGCAGGTACTTACGTTCGCAAACAAATCTTGTGTTCGATGGCGTCTGTGTGTTTGTCTGTACTGTGTTTTTGTTAATGGGCAGCTTCGAGAAGTTATAGTTGCATCTGTAGGGCATGTTTGGTATGTGGATGGGTTTTAGCAAATATCAAGGTTTGATTATGGACCCCCTGACGGCTTTCCAGGGTACTGAATGCCGTGCGTTTAACATGTAATCTATAGGATTCATTTAATTACTTCACAAAGGATTCGGGTTCGCAAAGAAAACAAAGTTTTCGGTGTCATTTGTGGGATTGTCTGTGGGGTGGATTGTGAACATCATAACTCCAGAAGCTTCGAATGAATCCCTAAGATATTTGATATGTGAGTAGGTGTCAGTAAAAGGAATGACATCTTGGGTTTCTTCATGAGTCTTCTCTCGGCTTTCTTTGGTAGAATGTTTTCGGTTTATGTTATGTAAAAGATATGAGCATCTCGATCATAACCGCACAAAAATTCCACCATTACTCGTCAGTGTACTCGTCCTCTCGTTAGAATAGAAGCATGTACGATTGCGTCCACAAGGACAATGTGTGATATTAATCTTCCTGTCTAAACACAGACGTTCAGTACGAGACATCAAGGACGAGCTGGAGGGAAAGGCGAGCACCACCTTGCAATTGTCAGAGGCTAGTGTGGTTAACGTCAGGCCCCAGAAGCCCCCACGGACCAAGTCTCTGCATACTCCCAGGTCTGCGAGTGCCACGGAAACGCAGACACCCCTCTGCACCCAGTCCCTGGCTGACACAGCTGTCCAGACGGCGGCTGCCGCAAAGCAAGAGGAACCTCCGGCCGACTCGGTGCCTAGCGTAAAACCACCCCAAACCCACCTTATTGGCGACACTGCTGGTGCGACGTCGGATGACGTGGAGCCTGCCGCAGAAGATCTTCTGCGCAGCCTTGTGCTTGGTGACGCGGCTGGCAACACGAAGGTTACGGCGTACCTTGTCTGTGGCCGGCAAAGATGCCGTTAGGCCAAACAAGCCACCCCGCATCCGGTCTGCGACCGCTAAAGATGCCCAGAGGGCCCTTGCCGTGAGGCAAGAGCAGCTACTCCGCACGCTTCTCATGGGTCTGCCAGACGAAACGTCCCAGACGACCATCACCGTGACGCCGCGAAAGCCTGTTCGCAGGCAGTCTCTAGCCGTGAAGCTAGTGGAGCCGGCCCCCACCCAGCATCTGACCGACGCAGCCACAAAGGCCACGGAAAGCACCCCCGTCCTTCAGCCGCATTTTGTTCTTTATAGGAACAACTTCGGTCAGTTCGGCTTCTCGCTGCTCACAACGTTCACCCCTGACATGGAGCGATGCCACCTGGTGTTCCAAGCTGCCGACAGCATTGCGCCGCTACCGACGGGCCGGCTGGTCTCAGTCAACTTCCAGCCCGTCCAGGACAAGACGGCGGCCGAGCTCCACGACATCTTAAACAGATCCACCGAGTCCGTCCGGCTAAGGATTCAGCAGCTGTCGCTCCCGCTGGAGGTGCTCCAGGAAATGGTGGCCGATCAAGTCTCCCCAGTCACGTATACGTACCAAGAGTACGCGGACTACTACAGGCAGCGACGGGCTCACCCTGCCAGGAGGTGGGTGAAGAGGAAGCTGCGAGGAGTCGCCAGGGCACTGTCACGGTGCCGCGACGCGATCTCATCCTGTTGGAGATGAGTACAGCAGCGCAGACTTTTTGTATTTTTGAAGTTATGTATATAGAAAGATTTTAAAGTATGAATTGTATTATGTGTAATTTGAACGACAACGAAGTTCACATCTACGTAAAGCTGTAGGTCAGCATTCTACCCCTGAAATTATATCCGTTAGAATGACAAAGATGGATTGAGAAATAGTTTGAAAATGTCCCTCACCCAAATATCACTAGCTTGCAATGTTCTTGTTCGGGACAGCACATGGGTTAATGTTTGGTACCTTTCTCGTCGCAATGTTTAGCCTAAATATGGTGTACACTAAAAATACTAATTCTGTATGTCGTGTCTTGTATGTACAGCACATGGGTAAATGTTTGGTACCTGTCTCGTCATAAGTTTAAGCCTAAATCTGGTATACCACTAAATATGCTCATTCCGTTTGTCGTATCATTTATGTATATGGCCTTATATACGGAACCTTTTTATTTTCCATTGTGATTTTATTATGGAATGTGGGCGTCCTTACACTGTCAGCTACCTTGATTTTACAATGCAGCAGAAATAAATACATTGGTGAGGTTTGACTATATATCCGATGCGTGGGTTGTGTTTTTGTTGTGAGCTAAATCAAAATATACACCGTACTTCAATGGATGGATGGATGGATGGATGGATGGATGGATGGATGGATGGATGGATGGATCGATAGTTGTGATGTTTAAGCATTGTTACTTACATTAGATGCAACACATCGTCTGTGTTTCTCACGCACTTTAATGCTTAAAGTCAAAACTAAGATATAAAGAGACACCAGGTAGGATAACATCCTTGGGATCCAAGACTCAAAAAAGGCTTACTACGAATACAGTAATAAAAAGTGCACGCAAAATATGTATACAGATTATCTAGAAGGCTACAAAAATTATGTACATTTTTTGGTGTATACAAATCTTGAATCATATTTATTCAAATCTAAAACCACAAAAGCTACAGTAAGACATGAGTGTAGGTAATTAACATTGTAAGATATTGTGTTCAATCATTCAACATTTAGGTGAATATGACATACGCTACGTTATCTACATGATCCAGAATTTTGTAACAGTTCAACCAACTATCACGGAGGAGTCACGTGAAAAGTAATAACTCCTTAGATTTCTGCACACGAATTTATACAAATGCGAAAGATTCATACTTACAGCAAACTTATCATTAGTAGTCCCTATCTAGCAAAAATAAGCGCTATCTTAAAATACAACCATAATCATTTTCATCTTAACTGATACTTTAGACAGTATTATACTCTAGTATCAAAAGTACCATTAAAATATCTATCAAAGCTTGTGACAAGCCTCTCCTTTACTTTCGCCGCCTTTTACCTCCCCAACCAAAGCTAGGTACCCATTTCTACACCTGAGTAGAGTGAGGAAAGTCGTGTTAAGTTCCTTTCCCAAGGACATAACATCGGTGGCATGTCAGGGGATTCGAACCCAGGACCTCTAGGTTCTGGGCCAATTCCGCCCTAACCTTTACGACAACATGACAACACTTTCAATGTTGGCATCCATTTTACAACGTGCTCCTTTGTATGTTCATGTTGGCACTGACATTACCTTTCCTTCCACCGGTCTGTTCGGGAGACAGAGTCGTCTCAGGCATGTCTATCTTAATCGCTATCGTTTGCGCCTGGCACATTCTACTACAGGGAAAGATGATGGAGTAACAGCCAACCACAGCCCCGAGAAACAGCAGAGAGCCTATGAGACAAGACAGGATGAAATTCTCTTTGGTGTAGGCGTGTTTCATTCGCAGGGAAGAGGCTGGGGGTGTGGGTACAATCGGGACCACTTTCAGATCTACTGTAGAAGTTCTATTCCCACCGCCGTTGTATGCCAAACAGACGTACTTACCTGCGTCGGCGGCGGTTACGTTTTTGATGGTCAGCGTCCCGACTGAACGCGAGGTCTGGTTCATGCTAACCCGTCCCCATGGCAACCCGGACAGAATGACCCTTTTGTTGGGAGCAACCCAGTTGATGGTAGAAGCTGCGCCGCTCGACACATAGCAGGAGAGTTTAGTGTTCTGACCCATAGTAGCATTGAGTGCCGACGGCCTGGCGGCTACAATGGGTACACTACACGTCATGAGATTATCATACGCCCGTGTCTTCAGGTACGTGAACAGGTTCTTGTTCCTCCACAGCGGGGGGCTGTTACATGTTATTCTTTTAATATTTACGTTCGGGGTCGCTGCAAACCACTTCAAGTTGCAGTCGCACTTCCACGTAGAACCGGTGACATTTAGAGACACGACCGTTTTTAGACTTCCGAAAACCTTCCGTCTCAAGGGCTGTAACTGAGGATTGCCGGTTAGATCCAAGAACCCTAGGCTGTCTAATCCTATGAAACCCATCTCTCGAACATCTAAGATGTTAAGACTCTTCAGATAAAGATTCTGGAGGTTATTTAACCCGTTGAAATCGTAGGGCTGAATGTATCGGATCGGATTTCCTGACAAACTAAGATTCACCAAAGAAGGGATCTTCAGGATGGCCTGCGAAGGCACACCGGTGAGAGAGCCGCCTTTCAGGGACAACGTTTTGAGATTCAACCCGCTGAAGGCGAAGGGGTGAATACGCCTTAGTCCCTTCCAGTAGCTGAGATCTACCGAAGTCAGGTTAGGAAGAAACGGAATCGCCTTAGTGGGGAGGTAAGAGATTTGCAAGGACTGCAACTGCAGAGTTTGGAGAGAGAGGAGAGTGCGGAGTGGTTTGGTGATGTGGGCGATGTTGGTGACGCGGCAGCCGCGGAGGTAGAGCTGTTTGATGGCGGTCACTCCGGCGAACGCGTTCTCCGTGATGAAGCTCACCGGGTTGTCGCGGAGGTCGAGAGTCATCAGAGACGCCAGCCCTGTGAAGACGTAAGACGACAGGACGGAGATCCGGTTCTTACTCAGGTCCAGACGGGACACGCGCTGTAGCCCCCGGAAGGAGTTTCGTGGAATCTAGGGGAAAGGTTTTAATAAGATAACATAAGCATAGACCCTTACACAAGGGTGTACACAGAAATAAAGGGACATGCCCGACTTCAACACACAAACACACACACACACACACACACACACACACACACACACACACACACACACACACACACACACACACACACACACACAATTATTAGCCATTCGTAACGTATAATCCTAAATGACTGAACGAAAGTAACATATGATATTTGGCTTTTTCAAACGATACATTCCTTCCAAAGAAAACAATCCAACCAAAGTATCAACCTATAGCTAGACGTATCATCATTTTGAAACATTAAGTCCAGCCTTAAGGCTTAAGGCTTTCAATATTTTACTTTCTTCCATACCCAGAAAATGAATACCATACATACAATCCAGTACCCTACGTACCACCCAGAGCGCGTTCCTGCTCAGTGTGAGCCTCCTCAGGTTGGACAGCCCGGTGAACGATCCGTCGGCGAGGGTCTTGATGTTGTTCTGGTCCAGATGAAGAGTCTTCAGGCTCGCGAAGTTGGCGAACGTCCCCCGGGGAACCTTCGTCAGTTTCCCACCACGGAAACTCAGAGCGCTGGTGCCGACGGGGACGCTGAGGTTGTGAAGAAAAATTGAAATTATCTGACGCTTCTTTGATAACCAAAATAAAATTTTGCACAGTCACTTGGGCATGCTGCAGAGAATGTATGAAACCAACTATAATTTTCGTTAATGGTTCGATTTTCTTTTAGTAAAAACCGGTATGAAAATGAATCTTTAAGATAAGTCGCTGCCAGAAAGTGCTTCACTAGCGTTTTGAATCATTTCTACCATCCTTAGGCTTTGCATGAAAAATAGTGTTTTCTAAGTTTTCTGACAGAATCGAAGTGATTATTACTGCACTTCTATCAGAAAACTTAGAAAACACACGGGGAGATCAAGTGTCCATGTGATGATAAATCTAAAAAAGACGCATTACACATGATGCAGAAAATATTCTATAGTTGTAAAAGCAGTGTACGTAGATTATGCACACTTCACATGTGTGTTCTCTCAATACACTTACCCGGATATAGCGTCCAAAGATGGCCATATGCAGGTGACTGTGGCTGTAGCACTGTTACAGCTACATCCAGTCACGCACATGACACCACGCCGTACCCTGTCCAGTCCCACATTAGCCTCAGCTGAAGGTACGGCTTGACCAAGTCCCACTGTCCAAACAGCGTACGTCGTCAATAGGTAGGATACAAGATACGGACTGATCTTTGTGGTCGTCTGGTGGCCCATTCTGATGTCTGCGAAATGCATAAACGTAGCATTCATTTTTCGCATGAGTTGTAAAATACAATGTGTATTAGAATAGTCAAAAGAGCTCGTTGTGATCTGTTCGTTGGATTAACCAAGCGTCATCGTATCTTTATTTGTATATGCATAAAAGGTTTACGTCCTTAGTCATACGTACTAAAACATACCAAACATGAATGCCATAGAAAAAAAACTACCGTTTTGCTGTAGTGTATATTCAACCGTTGTGTTTTTGTTTAGGACACTTGGGTATACCTATGTGGATCAACCGCTCGGACAATAAGGATGGTCCTTGTAACGTTATCATAGAAAGCCCAATACCGTGCTGTTGTCACGCAGCTATAGGAATTCGCGTGTATCCCACAGATTTTGTGGTGCACCGGTGGTGGTCACGTAAAGAACAAAACGACGCGGAGAATCATTACCACAAATGTTAGTGGGGTAATTATATGCTCTTACTGTAATTGCAGCTGTGGTAGCACGACTGGTCATTATGTTTGCTTGATCAGACTTGATTAGGCTGTGGCGATATTTGATAACCTTAGCAAAATAACCTTCCCAAATATAATACCCAAAAGGCGAAACATGTGCAGCAAATTGACTTTACAGCGGTTCAATTAAAAAAAGAAAAACTTATTGCCCCAATAAGTTTGTAGAGTAAGTGAATGAGCGTGGTCTATGTGATATCCTAATAATGAATTTCATGGGATGGAGAGATGGAAAATTGTCTCATTTCAACGTGGTCTACATTTGTGGTCATACACAACGCTTACATGTTGAAGAAGTGCTGTCATTAGTCATATCTTTACCACATTTTCGACGTCACCCAAACCCCTGGTATCATGATCAGGAAAGCGTTGACTCAACAAATTCTAACAATCTAAAATCATGTTTAATCCAGGTATTGTGGTGCCACTAACTTAAATGTAAATGCTCCAACGTCCGTTGCGCAAAACGTCCGTAATATAAGTAAGAATTTGGCGGATGGAGTAAAAGTGGCCAGTCTAGTGGAGGCTGTTAGTCCACCTGGGACAGTGTCCATACCGTATCCACTACCGTCCAAAAAAAGCCACGAAAGACATTTTCAATTTACAACAAGAAAATCATCTTACCTTTCTGGGGGAGACAGCCGTCAAATCCGAATATGTGTATTCCAAGGCAAGTTTCCACCGCTGCCACACTCAGCTTTCGCTGGTTCTGTTCACCCTCAACCTTGGAATGCCTGACTGCTCATCTGGAGCAGAACATGTTGCGGAGAAAAAGGGTAGAAGTAAGAGAAAAGTTACATGACTAAAACGAAATTTTAAGTATATTACACCCAGTTTGGGGATAGAATTTGAATGAAAATTAGTTTGCAATGTACGGAAAAATCAACGTAAAAAGATAGCTTTTCAAAGGTCTTTTTAACCGGAACTTTTTATCATATGCCACCTGTTGACTGAAATGCACCCTTCCTTACGCATGTCTCGACCAACACCTTTTTCACCATTGTCCATCATACCCTGATAAACACCCAATCAATAATTCATAACGCTGCTTTGGGTTCATTAATTTTTCATACGACACTTGTACCCCACACAATGACACAGCACCTGTACAATACAAATGGTATAAACAGCCCAAATTACGCACCATTTTGTGTATAGCTTAACACTACGTCACCTATTTCAACTCAGTCAAAACTCACACGCACGCCTTTCACTTCAAAGTCTGTATTGAAAAACTATACATGACATGGTATGCCGTAACGATATGGCCTGAACCATGTCAACATTAGTCGTTATATCTATGAATATCATTAAATACTTACGAGACTTGAGGTTTTGAAATGCGATCCTTCAATTCTGGGTTATAAAAAAAGATGGCAACAATAGCTGTCAAACCCCCTTCAAAGTGCTTAAGGTTTTACGTGTGACCAATCATCTCCCTGTGGTAAGATTTCAGATCCCGGTGCCTTTTTAGAGCTGAGGTTGTTTGTATCTTGTGTTTTGAACGTACTATTATCATATGATTGATTTGGGGGTTGAGGATTGCTTTTGGGATCAGAAAGACGATACAATGTTCAACTCTAAATAGCCTTTTTTCTAATTTAAGCTGCAATTTTTTCCTGAGTTTTAAACAGGACAATTTAAGTAGGTTTGGTTTGCATGTACATATATCTTAGATTTAAAGGTGACCACATGACCGGAGACAAACAACTTTCTAAGCTTGAGTAAAAGCATTGTTGGGCATTTATAGTCCACTCAAGATTTGCCGTCCAAAACAGCCTGACTTCATGATAAATGGGGGGACTAAATTGCCAGACTCACTGGTGGTAGAGCAACACAAGAGTGAATAAAAGCTGAACAATGCTGGTAGTTATACCACAACATTTAGGGATACATTAAACAATGTTAACTTCCAACACATTTATCATCAAAATTGTGATTGATGACACTACACAAAATAACATTCAAAGTCTGTTTCCACAAAAAATTTTATATTTAGAATCTTTAAAAATCATTAATCTCCTTTCACTTAAATGTACAAACAAGAATATTTCAAAATATATGAAAAATATACATTCAATTGTCAGAGTTTGTTTGAAAAGCTGAGAAGGGAAGGATGTGGCTTAAAGTCTAAAATAACCTGAAGTGTGACATTACTGGCTCTTTATACACATGATCATCACAATGAAACTCATGCAAGTTTGTGGCTACATGTTCCAGAAACACAACTGCTGAAAAACCCATAAAATGGCAATATGTCAGTCACTGGCCTTTTTAAAAAGGTAGTTATTTCCTGATATATTTCCTACACATGTAGAAAAGGTTGAGCCATTTTCTAAACAATCTGATGATCTTACATTGCAATGTTCAATACAAAAGCTCATCTTCAGTACTTTATTTATTCATTTATTTATCCATTCATTGGTTCCGCTGACATAAGTACATGTACACGTACAGCCAAGCTTGCCCAACAAGCCACTGGATATTACCAAGGATTTTAACCTTGATATTACTATAAAGGCTCACCTTGGAAGGTTACAAAAATAACCACACTGTAAAACGACCACACGATCAGTATATACCAGATTGAAAATACATTCAAATTTACATCATCATCCAGGATGTGAAAATTCCTGGGTATTTACAATTAAAACAAACTTGACAAGTGTGGATGAGTAGGATGACAAGCCAAACTAGCCACAGTATTCTCAATAGTATTTGGTCCCTATTAGACTTTAAATTCCTTAAAAAGTGACCTAATAAAAGCATGATACTTGCTAAATCCCTGAGAAGGATAGTAAAAATTGCTAAACATTAAAGATAGATTCTTTTGGTAAATTCAGACTATACAACAGTGAAACATGAAACGTTACATATAAGTCACAGTTGTATGGAATACAGAGAAATCTCAGTAAATAATCTGTATAACATCATCAAATTCAAGCATAAACATGGGGAGCTAAGCTCCAATTATAAAAGGTTTCATGCCTGCATGGAAGCCCTAAAAAAGGTAGGATTTGACATCCTAACTTTCATAATTGTCACTGTTTTAAAATTCAAGTTACTAAAAGCTAAAATCATTTTTATATCATCTTGTACCATTTCTATCTTAAAAGCACAATGTAATATAAGCATATAATGAAGGGAATAGCAAAAATAGAGCTTTCTGTAAAATGATTTCAACATAGAATACATGTTTAGAAGAAGACAATATCTTTGTTCGTATTCACTTCAACATTATGATTGTACATGAATAAAAACATTTGCAAACTTAAGAACCACATATGCTAGAATTGTGAAGCTATAAAAAAAATACACACAAATATGAAACTCACACAAGCTTGCTTGCTCTATATAATATATACATGCATAACAGCCTTAGAAAATTTGCTTATTTCACAATTTCACAGAGGTGCATACCTTCATTCTCTCAACTTCGAACATGTTGCAACAACGTTGTGCGCAAACTTGATCACATTGAATGTATATCAAGCAAGATTTAAGAAGCAACAAATTGAAATGTTGACAGAAATGAGGTACATGTACCTCACCTTAATGTGAAAGCAGTTGGCGTGAGGCTGAATAGGTTTAGACTAGTATTTTGCCCTATTCACTTGGTGCTATGTTTTTTTCTAGGCCTGTTTCTGCATGCTCTGTTGCATGAGCAACTTGATCTCTTCACTCAGCACCTTGGTCATGTGGATGGCCTTCTCCGCCTCCTCCCCTCCGATCTTCTCCAGGGAAACTGACGCGGCCTCACGGACTGTGGAGATGGTGTCGTTCCTCCTGTAGGCAAGAGATGGGACTGTCTCAATCTACTGACAACATTATAATACAATTGTACAAACTCGTTACACAATGCTAAACTTGCTTCTAACACTTAGCTATTCACAGATCAAATTTCTAACGACCACTGTCGCCCTCTTCAGGATCAATCTGTGAATACCTTAGTGTTGGAAGAATGTTTAGCATTGTATTATGATTACTACCAATGCAGATGGGCTTCCATAATATTGACAACATTGTTACTGGACAGTAACTTAAAGTTGTGTTGATTTCAGTTACATGATGGAGCTAAGAGTTTGCACAAAGGTGTTTTCGATGTGTACATAACTAAAACTTCATTTGAACACAAAATGTTGACTATGTCTAAACTAACAACACAGATATAAAGTTTCATGCTGTTTGCAATGCCATTCTAGGAAGACCGGGCCCTAGTGCTACCTTTGTATGCCCAGTGTGTGCCCTGCAGCTATAGACATCCAAGAGAGTTTTTAGACTGCGCTAGACTTACAGTCAACCAAGTATGAGACCATTGCGGCATGTTACCATTAATATATTGCCCTGTTTGTACATGTATCTACATCTATAACTGTTAGCTTTGAGTATCTCCAATCTGCTTTCACTTCATAGAAAGGAGAGGGAGAGACCATGAGATGGAAAGACAAAGTTAAATCTAGAGAGGAAGAAACAACAGGAGAGGGAGGGAAAATATATAATTATATAGAAGATAATTCCAGTTCTCAACGAATAGCTCACCAAAGGTGCACCAACTGTGGGACAGCTTTGCTGGCTCTAAGGTATCCCAGGGCAATGCAGCCACTCTCTCTCACAAGCCTGTCCTTGTCTTGTAATGTCTTCAGTAACCTGAAAGATGAATGGGCAGTATAAATCACACAACCTTACAACATCATGAAGTAGGAAGTAATTATTAGATAACATGCCAATGCACTTTTGACAAAATAAGCAAGTCTATATCGGTCCTTGCCTAAACTTTTGTTCACGTCACGTGACATAGGGTTCAGGTCATTTCAACTTCAGAGGGATAAGAGGACTGATCAAAAAGCTGTTGGTAAGCGCTTTCCTTTGTGTACGGATATAGTGTATAAGATCTTTAAAAGGTCCATATATGACATACAAAGTAAGAGGAATACAATCTCCTAAGAAAATGTTATATTTCTGAATCTTACAGAAATATGGGGTCGTCTGACGTAACGGCAGGGCGTCTGGCCCAGACCCCAATGGTCCTGGGTTCGAATCCTGTCAAGTGCCCTTGGGACGTTTCCTCACTCCACCCATGTGTAAAAATGGGTACCTGACTTTGGGAGGTAAAAGGCGGTGGAAGGAGAGGGATGGGCTATGGCTTTGAATACTGTGTTCCTAGACACAGTGGATAACAACCCACTGACCCTATGGCTTCAAAAAGGCTATGGGACTATCTTTACCTTTACCTACATTTACCTTACAGTAACGTACCTGTTGATGACCTCCTGGTCCTCAGCGTTGCCTGACTTGGCCAGTGTTACGGCAGCCACGGCTCTCACATTAGGGTCTGAGTCATTCAGCAGGTCCAACAGCGCATCCACAACGGCTTTACTGCGATACTTAGCTGAAATGGGTGGTGACATATAATAACCAGTTTGAATTGATCTTGGATGGTTTGTTTTAAGAAAAGATGGATGTGTTAAAGCCAGCATAATTAAGTTATGATGTTGTGTTTGTCAAAATGACAAAAGCATCAGATACATACACACAGCAATGGAAAGTAGAAGTAGACAGTAGTGTGCTGAGGAAGGAACTGTAATTCTGAAACTTTCGCAGCAGTTTTATTTTCTAATTTTTTGTGGTGATCTCTCCAACACGAATGGATGGCACTGCTAAAATATTTCCCTTAAGCTTGCATGGCTACAGAATCCTTTCAACCTCGAATTTCAAACACTGCAAAAACCTCCTTTTCCATCATATTGTGAAAAATAAAACCACTGCAAAAGTAAATAAATTTACAGTAGCAGAGGGCCTGCAGAAACATTGCTTTGGTTGTGTACAAAAATTAAAGAGCCTTAAGTTAATACCTAGTACTACAGTGATATACTAGTATATCAGACTGAAGAGATCTTACCTAAATCTTCAATAGCTGAGAGTCTGACTGAAGATTCCATCTGGAACACCTCCCTCATGGTGTAGGACTCCACTGCCTGCTCATGGACACGCTGCCAGAACGGAAGCTCCACCCCTCCCACATGACGGAACTCTGGAACCATACCAAGTTGTTATATCATGGCAATATCAAGTTCAAAAAGGGATACAGTACATGTCGTAACTAGAGCTGTGAAAAAACAATATTTTTCATTCCTCCTTGTCAGAACTCTGCAAGATCATAGGTCTGGTTCAGGGCATATGTCACGACAATATCTGACATCTTTTTAGGAATACATTTTTGTACTACTAAACTACTACAGTACAACTGAATATGTGGTAATACAAGAGGAGAACACTGCGCAAATCTTTCCTCCATCCATATTGGGATGCGTAGAAAAAGGTTATCCTTACTTGCATTTCAAAATTGGGCATCTGAATGTCCACTGATTCAAGCTTCTCTCAACAATTAGTTGTTGGCAGATTCAAAGCAAACAGTGGTGGCACAGACCATAGCTAAAAGCTACCAACAATTACCACCAATTCTGACATTTTCATCTTTAGTTCTGTTCTTAGAGGAATTTTCAAGAACGAATAACCACAATAGGGCAATCTGTAACCCAATAAAACAACAAACGTATCACATCTCACCGTCATAGTTTTCCCTCGTCAAGACATTGTTCTCTACAGTCATTTCTCTCTTCAGAACCGTCATGAGCCAGTCCTTGTGTTCTGAACCACTGCTGATTAGCATACCGTCAAGCAGAGAGCTGTAGGTCTTGTCAAAAGCCTCTGTGAACCTGAAGGGGAGATAGATTTAACATTTAGGTTCAACACAATGTTCAAAGAAGAAAGAAAGTGATCTCGATCCAGTTTTTCTCACTGAAGAGCTATTCTTCCACAGTACTTGTGACAGAGAAGAAGACAGACACTATGTAACGTTGGGTAACATAAATTCGGGATTTTTCCGATAATGGTTGACTGAAATCAATCTAGCAGAACAATAAACCATCCTTTTTTTCTATTATTCTGTC